>NC_081559.1:18417543-18468754 GCF_022355385.1 Mustela nigripes | reverse complement strand
GCCCCCCGCCATGAGCGCCGCCGCTGGCTGCAGGCAGAGTCGCTGCCGCCCCGGCCGCCGCTGGCTCCAGTCCGCCGCCATTATTCTTTGTTCGCTGCGAGCGGCGGCGATGTTGTGGGGCTCGGGCGGAGGCTCCATCTTTACCGCGGCCCCTCCTGCGAGGGGAAGGCCCCGAGCGCGGGTGTCCGGCGCCTCCCCGTCCCCCCTCCGTCCCCCCGGCTCTCTCCGGCTCCTGCCTCCTCCTCCTGCTCCTCTTACCGGTGGTACAAGCTCCTCCGTCACTGCTTTCGTTCGCGGCCCGGATCTCGCTGGAGTTTTATTCTCTCCCCCACGTAACACACCGCGTCAAACTACACCTCCGCCGCGTCACTCACCAACACTCCGCTTCTCCCAGCCGCCCGGGCCACAGGCAGCAGCAGCCGCCGCCGACTGAGGAGCCGCAGCCAGGGAGCCAGCCAGCGCCGCCCAGTGCCGAGTGCGCAGCGGCCGCGCACGGAAACAGCCGAGCTCGGCCCGGAGGAGCTCGAGCGGCCCCGCCCCCCCGCGCTGGAGGCGGAACTTGCCGAAGGCCTTCGCGGTCCTTCGGCCGAGGCGAAGGCGTTCCGCCTGGAGTTGGGTGGTGGCTAAGGTGGGAAGGGACGGGCGGGGGAGGAGTGGTCTGAGCCCCACCTCGCGGTTTTGGCGGATAAAACCCGGCGGCGGCAACCGGCAGGAGGAAGGCGGCTTGTGTGTGGCTCTTCGGGGGAATTCCTGACGCGTGTCGACCGTTCGGTGGAAACCCCCGCGCCTGTCTGCCCCTGTGGCAGCAAGCGGCGGGCTCTAGGGCGGCTGCGGCTGCGGCTGCGGCTGCGGGGGCCTGAGCCCCGGGCCCCGGAGCGCCTGCGGCCCCGGGAACTTTCAAAAACGCGGCGGGGACGTGGCCGACGCGCCGCCAGGTCTGGGACGCGGCTGAGAGCCAGAGCCGGGCGAGCCGGGAGGGCGGGTGGCGGAGGCTCTGCAGCCGCCGCGCAGCCGGGGGCCTGGGCCGCGTGCCGGGATCCGGGGCCCCTGCGCCGCGCGGGCGTTGTGGCGCGGGGCTGGGAAGGGTTTGCCCGGCCCGCGGCCTCTTCTGTCCGAGAGTCCGCGGAGCTGCCCGGCGGCCGCCCGTGCCAGGGTTCGATCCCGGGGGACGTAGGCCCCGGGACTTGGGGCGCCTCGCGGGGCGCCGCCCAGCAGCCAGGCCGTGATAACCTGTTCGGTCCCTGGGGATCCCCGAGCAATGACCGGTCTCGACCGAGGTTGCTCTGGGGCTCTCCGAAGTACGAACCCCGCCCCCAACCTGCCCGCCCCCCCGCCCCCCGGACGATGCCCCGGGTCGCTGTCTTTTCGCCGCGGTTTCTCACCGCCGCGGTTTGCAGCCGCGGCGCCCTTTCCTGCGCCCGCGCGGGGAACCCGACGGCGTGACTAGCGTTCCTGTGACTCGGACACTGCTTTCTCGGAGGTCGCTCAAGGCCACGTTTCTGGCTCTTCTTTTTACTGAGCTCTGCAGTCCTCTCCCCGGGCTCTCCGGTCTTACGGTTCTTCTGTCCTTTAAAGCGAATCTGTCTTTAGGAAGCCGAGGGGACCGAGTCACAAAGGACGGAGCCCCACCCGCTCCGGGCTTCCCGCCGCAAAGCCGAGTTGCCCTTCCGGGTGCTCTCGATGTCCTGCTTTCCCAGGGACTGGGGGCTGGAGAGGGTCCCTCTTTCCCTCGGTTACATCCAACCCTTCCTTCACTCCTGGCTTTTCTGTTACTCGAACACGCTGAAGGCTCTCCTTTATGTAAAAGTATTTCTCTCCTTAAGTCTTTCCCCAGCTGGGACTGCAGTTGTGTCTTACCCACGGGACATTCTCACGTGTCCCTTTCCTCAGCCCCACCCCCCACCCCCATCCCCGGCCTGGCTTCTGTTCCTTCCACGCACCTGAAGCGGTTCTGAAGTTTCAGTCCTCCTCTTGCAAGACCTCGTTCTAGCGTTGGAAACTATTGACCAACACCCTCACTGTAGCATTCTCTTCCTTCTGCTCGTATTTCAAAGTTTTCCTCTCATTTTTCTGATGGTTCTTTAACAAGCAGCTTCGCTGTTAACCAAATATTGGATAACCCAATATTTATCCAAGTATTTGGATAACCCAGCCCTCATGTACAGGTACCCTCTGCCAAAGACGGTCCAACTCATACCTCAAGCCTGATCTTGCTCTTGAGCTCTGAATTCATATTTCTAACTGGCTTTGTGACACTTTCATTTGGATGACTGGGCCATGTCAGACTCAACCTATATATCATATTCCCTCCAAAATCATCTTCTCACAGCCCTTGGATCAGTAAGGGGCATCCTATTCATCTACTCAGTTCAAGCCAGAAACTTAAGATACTTCTGACACACCCAAATCACCTACACGCGTCTGCCTTAAAAAATTGGATTTGTGGGGTGCCTGTGTGGCTCAGTCGATTACGCATCCAACTCTTGATTTTGGCTCAAGTCATGGTCTCAGAGTCCATGGGAATCAAATCTTGTATTAGGCTCTGTGCGGAGTGCTGAGTCTACTTAAGGTTTTCTTTCCCTCTGCCTCACCCTCCCCAGGCCCCACACTCTCTCTCACTCTAAAATAAATAAAATCTTTAAAAAAATTTAAAAAATTTGACTTGCGACCTCTCCTTTCCTGTGGCTCCTTTTCATACTCTAGTATAATCAACCTCCATCGTTTGAAGTCCTGCAATGATTACCATCGAGGTCCAACAGAACTGCTTTTGGCTTATTCCGATCCATTTGCCATGCTGTAGCCAGAGTCAATTTTTTTCTTTTAAATATAAATCTGACCAAGTCACTACTCTACTTGAATTCTTAATGACTTCCCTTTGCTTACTGAAAACAGTCTAAGGTCCTTATCATGGACACCAGACCCTCTACCATACCTCATACTTCTCATTGTCTCCAGCTTTCCCAACTGTCCTGCTCTCAGCACTCCAGCCACATTAGTCTTTTTATTTTTTCTAGGCTCTTCACTCTCTCTCTCTCTCTCTCTTTGTTCCCTACTGCAGGCTCTCATCTCAAGGTACTTAATGATGTTGTTCCCTTCCTCTGGAATTCTTTTTTTGCTACCCACTCCCCATGCCAAACCGTAACTTCTCACTTTGTTTTCTAACTCACCCTACATACTTATCTGTGCTGATTATGTCTGTCTTGTTCACCACCAGCTCTTCCCCCTCCCTTCCCATTCCTAGCACCAGCAACAATTTCTAGAATGTAGCGGTACTTGTTATTTATTGAATAAATAATGAATATGTCTGGTCCTGGGCAAAGTTCCTTAACATCTTGGTGTTCAAGTCCTGGTTTAGCCACTTACTAACTATGTGACACTGGGCAAATTGTTCATTCTTGTCCTTCAGTTTTTTCCATCTGCAAAATAAAGATGATAATAGCACCTACATCCTTGTGTTATTATGATAATTAAATGAGACCATTGATGGAATGTGTTCTTGGAACAATGTTTGGCATGTAAAATAAGTGGATTAAAATGTTATGTATTGGGGCGCCTGGGTGGCTCAGTGGGTTAAGCCGCTGCCTTCGGCTCAGGTCGTGATCTCAGAGTCCTGGGATCGAGTCCCGCATCGGGCTCTCTGCTCAGTGGAGAGCCTGCTTCCCTCTCTCTCTCTCTGCCTGCCTCTCCATCTACTTGTGATTTCTCTCTGTCAAATAAATAAATAAAATCTTTAAAAAAAAATGTTATGTATTACTAGCTTTTACTTGCACATCTTACCCTTGTGTCAAATATGTTTTCAAAACTGAGCTTATCATCTTCCTCGTCTTACCCTATAGATGATACCAAGTTCTTGGAATTATTTACTCATAGCCTATTTTTATCACCAATCAAACTGGTAATTTTTTATTTCAAAGTTTCTTCACATTCTTCCTTTCTGCTCACGATGACCTTCAGTTAGGCCCTATATCTTCGTATCTTACTTTGCTAACTTCCTAGGAGCGTTCTGACTGCAGGCCTACTTCCCTTATTCCCTTGTGCCCTGTGGTCAGACCTGTGGGCCACCAACAGTTATAAACCCTACATTCTCCTTGAGTTCTGCTCTCTTGGCCTCTGTTCTCACCTAAGTTTGTTCATTCACTCATTCATTCAATCATCCATTCATCCAAGTGCAAGTTATTTTACTAAACATTTTGGATATACTCCCGACTTGAAATTGAGTCTCTCAATTTCATCTAGTCTTCTCTAGCACCTCTATGAACCACGAAAATGAAGGAGAAATGTCAAACTTTCAGCATCCATTTTTTTTTTTTGTCTCTGTGACTTGGAAGCTGCCTTTATTTTTGACTCAATCATAGCCTTGGAAAATATGATCAATATTGGGAAAAGAGGAGAAGTTTTGTGCCCTGAGACAGATCCAGAAAAGGGGGAAGGTCTTATAAGTTGATTATAAAAAGATTCAAGGAGAAAGTGATATCTAAGAGCTTCTCTCTAACCACAGCTTCCTTTTCCTGTTATTTTTCTCTCTTGCCTTTGCTGTTGAACCTAATTATCACTGTCACTACAAAGTCATTTCATGAACCCTGCCTATTCCAGTTCATCACCTCTCATGACTTAATTTGCTTTCCTACCTAACCCCAAGGCCATGGTGAACTATTTCATTTATTCGAAAAGTATCAGTTAAACACCTACTTTGTGCCATGCACTCTTAGAAACTGAGGGCAGAGTAGTGAATAAAACATTGCTCCTATCTAAAGGATACAAAAATCCTTAACCTCTCCTTTTCTGACATTTCTTGTTCACCATCGTGCTCTCCATTGTGCTCTCATCCAGTCTCAGGGTTGTAAACACTAGGTATACGCTGACAACTTTCACGTTTATACCTTCCCCACAAGTCACTAGGGACCCCAGGCTCACAACTTGACTTGGTTATTATCTTAAACTGGGTTGATAGACACCTCAAACTCAAAATATCCAAATCTAAATTGAATTTCCCCTTCACATTTTTACTCCCTGCTTTTCCCACCCTAATAGCTGAAGTTAAAAATCTTGGCATGACTCTTAGTGCTTGCCTTTCTCTCACACCTCACATCTATTCCTTTAGGAAAATGTATTGGCTATACCTGCAAAATGTATCCAAATCTGACTGCTTACCACCTTCACTGTGAGTGAGCCAAATCTATAATACCTTCATTTCTTGCCTGGATTACTGCAATTTCTTCTGAAGAAGTTTCCTTACTTCTTGCCTGGCCATACACCAGCCATACTTCTGCCTTAGCGCCTTGGGGCTGTTTCAGTGCCTAAAATGTTCTTTTTCCAAATATGGAGAGAGTTAACTCCCTCACTTCAAATCTGCTGAGGGAGAAAGCAGTTTCTCACTGACTTTTCTCCCTCCATTCCTTCCTCCCTCTCTCCCTTTCTTTCTTTCTTTTTCTCTATTTTTCTATCTATCTATCATCTTTTGCTTTATTCATGAAGTTTTATTTAGAGATACTTCCTCAGAGTGGAAGTAAAATTACTGGGGCAAAGATCATGAAGCATTCCTAGTCCTTGATTATCAAATTGCTAATCAAAAGGGTTATAGCAATTTACATTCCTTTAAGCAATGTATCAAAGTACCCACCTCAGTCCATCTTTATTTACTCCGATTGCTCATTTATAGATGAAAAAGGGCATCTCCTTGTGGGTTTTTTTTTTTTTTTTGGTGGGTTTTTTTTTTTTAACCATACTACTTAAAATTGCAACTTTTCACCTGCCTCAACCACACCCCCATACCCAGCCCATTTTTCTAGAATCTCCATATCCTGTTAGTATTTTTTTCTGTTTTCTGTGGCACTTATTACCTTCAAACATACTATTTTACTACTTTTTATATTCATTGTTGACTGGCTTCTCTGCTAAAATACAAGTTTTAAAAAGTAATATTTTCATTTTGTTCGCTGATGTATGTCGAGTATTAGAACCATGCCCTAACATATACCCTGTGCTCAATACGTATTTGTTGAATGAATTTCCAACTTGCCTGTCTTTGATCTTAGATGGTTCATACCATTCAGATTTATTTTCTTGGTTGCTTTTTCAGTTAAAATGCAGAGATGTATAAAAGGCTTTCTTCTTATTTCATAATTACCTTATAATCTTAAACTTAATGTAATAGGTACCAGTAAATATTTCTGGATCAGGAAATAATTGAAATCATTAACTCTTGGCTCTCTATTTATAACAACAAAAAGAAAAAAAAATGAATGACCCAAGTATCCCCACTACTAAATAGTTAACTATTGAGTTAATTTTTTGACCCTTATAGGTACATGTAACTTTTTAAAATACTGATTATATTGTAACTATTCATTTGCTTGTCTTCATCCTTCATTGAACCATGAGCTCCCTAATGGCAAGGTTTTGTTTTGTTGAACTTGCATCCATAGTAACTGGCATATAATAGATGCTTAGTAATGTTTCTTGAATAAAATAATGAAAGTATGGTTAGAGTTTCTCCAGCACTGGTCAAGGGAGAGGTCCCTTGCCCAGTGGATGCTAGCATATGATCTCCTGAGTTCCTCTCCTACAAAGTGTAGAGGGATGCTTGGGGCTCTTTGTAGTTGGAATCAGTGAAATTTATCAATGCTCAAGAAGTCATTTTGTGCTTCTCATTGTACTTTCCAGATAGTTTTCCAACAGAGATGAGAAAGCACTGAACTGTTACAATTATTCCCGGTCTGTTTATAAGTAATAGTTCTCCGTGTAGATTAATACATTGCTTCTTAAAATTAATCTTAACAACAACAAAAAACAACTCTTGATTTCCACTTCCTTCTCCAACTACTGTCTCATTTTTCTTTTTCTTTCTTTCTTTCTTCTTCTTTTTTGCTCTCTTTACAGCAAATACCCTTGAAAGAGTTCTATATTCACTGTCCCAATTCCTTTTCTCTTACTTTCTGTTAAATCTGCTGCAACTAGCTCTTACCCCCAGCATTCCACCCGACTGCTCTCCATGTTACTTAATCCAATGACCTGTTTTTAGTCCTCATCCCACTTGACCGATCAGCAGCATCTGACACAGTTGATGCTTCCCTCCTCCCTGTAACACTTTCTTTACTTGGCTTCTGGGACGTTGTGTTCTCCTGGTTTTTGTCCTACACTACTGGTCACTGTTCTCAGTTTTCTTTGCTCACTGACCTCTTAATATTGGAATGTCTCAGGACATTGTCCTTGGACTTCTTTTGTTCTTTTTAAAAAAAGATTTTATTTATTTGAGATAGAAAGCAAGAGAGGGAGAGCACAAGCAGCAGGGAGGAGCAGAGGGAGAGGCAGGCCCCCCCCGAGCAGGGAGCCCGACTTAGGACTCAATGGCAGGACCGTGAGATCATGACCAGAGGTGAAGCCAGACACAACCAACTGAGCCATCCAGGGCCCTGGGACAACTTCTGTTCTTGTAACCTCTCCCTTCGTGATCTCTTTCAGTCTTACGACGGTAGGTAGAAGTAAGCTCACAACTCCCTCATTTCAGACTCAGACTTGTACAACCAAGTACCTGAGCTTTCCTACTTCGATATTTAATGGACTGACCTCTCCATTTCCATTCTAGCAAAACTTAACCCTGGATCTCCTCTCCCCTCAAAAACCGTCTTTCCTTACAACCTTCTCTATCTCAGTTAACAGCAGCTCTGTCGTACTCATGGCAGAGGTTGACTCAGCAACTTTTATACCCCATGTCCAACCTGTCATCAAATGTGTTGCTCTCCTTTCAAAATATATGACCACGCTCCCTATCTCCCCTGATACCCCCACCGTCACCTTTGACTAGGATTTATATCAGCTACCCTTGATCTTCATTCTATACTCAACAAAGCAGCCAGAGTAACCATGCTATCACTGTCCGGAACTATCCAGCATGTCCCCATCTCACTCAGAGCAGAAGCCATGATTCTTGCAATTAGCCAAAATTCCCATTACCTCTTTGCTCTTACTTCCTGTTATTCTTCCTCTTAATTTCTTTGGTCATGTTGGCCACCTTGCTGTTCCTCAAATATCTTGGCCCTGCTTTCTCCTTGGGGATTGTGCACTTGCTGTTTCTCATGCTTGAAATGCTCCTTCCAGGCATTTTCATGTCTTCCTTATCTCCCCAGGATTTTGCTCAGATGTCTCCATTTCTGTGAAGTCTTCTCTTACTACCCTGACGAAAATCATTCACCTTCCACTCCACCTTCCTTTGCTCTTTTGCTCCCCCTATTCCCCTTTCCCACTTAATTTTTCTCCGTGGCACCTATCATTCTGTGGCGTGTTATACTCTTAACTCACTAATTGTGTTTATTGCCCATCTGATCCCTCCAGGGCAGGGACTTTTATCTCTTTTTTTCATGGCTGTATCCTTAACCTCTAGAACAGTGTCTTCTACATAGCTGGCATTCAAATATTTGTTGACCGAATGTAATTGAAATTCTGGATTCAGTATTAATCTCCTGGTATTTGGTTAGCAGAACACACCCCCTTCAGTCTGATCGCCTCTGGATGCATCCAAAGATACTGAGTTTCTATCCTGCAGTCTGAATCATGAGGGTTCCACCCAGGTACTGTCTTCTCATGGGGCTTGATTTCAGCATGGCCATGTTCTCTGCCATCTCTGTCTTGGTTCTATATATCCTGAAGGAGGTGAGGACCCTTTTGAAGCTTTCTGATTTTCCCATGTCCCAGAGTCAGAACTGAGGAAATGACCAGCAAGATTCTGGTTACTTTTAATTTCTATTTTGAGGACTAAATGGTAAGCTACCAGTGCCTGTAACTGAGTGCAGTGCTACATAAACAATCAGATGGCCTCTTATCCTTCTAGAAATTACAAAAGGGCCAGTGGTTGGTGATTGAAATCAGTAGTGGTAACAGGTGATTTGTTGAGTGCTTACTTTTTGCCAAGCACTGTTCTAAACACTTTTGTTGTATTAATTAATTTAATCCTCACAATAAACCAATGGGGAGAAGTATTAACATTAAAAACATTTTATAGGGGCGCCTGGGTGACTCAGTGGGTTAAAGCAGAGCTCTGCCTTCGGCTTGGGTCATGATCCCAGGGTCCTGGGATTGAGCCCTACATCGGGCTCTCTGCTCAGCAGGGAGCCTGCTTCCTCCTCTCTCTCTCTGCCTGCCTCTCTGCCTACTTGTGATCTCTGTGTGTCAAATAAATAAATAAAATCTTAAAAAAAACCCAATTTTATAGATGAGTAAGCTGGAGCACAGAAAGGCAAAGAAATGTCTCTGAGCTCCTAGAGCTAGGAAAAGGCAAGGTCAGAAAGGGAACCCAGGAATTCGGGTTCCAGAGCTTTACTCTCAACCACAGTGCTCCCCTGCCTGTTTATAGAGGGGACAGTGAGGAGGAGCTTTGCACTGAAAGGAAAACAGAGTAATTATGATTTCATCAGCATAAGTCTACCATTCTGGAAGCCCCATAGGAACACAAACTCTTTTTTTTCTGTCATCTGCCTATTGATGTTTTCCTATATAACACAAGAATCAGGGCAACTAGGGGCACCTGGTTGGCCCAGTTGGTTAAGGCTCTGCCTTCGGCTCAGGTCATGATCCCAGGGTTCTGGAGTTGAGCCCCACATCAGGCTCCCCTGCTTCTTTCTCTCCCTCTGCCTGCAGCTCCCCCATTTGTGCTCTCTGTCTCTGTCAAGTAAATAAAATCTGTGTGTGTGTGTGTGTGTGTAGGATCAGACCAACTATCTTCCAAGATACCATGTTTCCTCGGCAAGGAGTAGGCTCCTTGAGACACTGCCAAATCATTCCCTTCCTTCCCTACTTCACTAGCTCCTACTCTTTAGCGGAGCTTTGAAGGGTATATCATTAGCTCTGAGCCCTACCTAACTGTTCTACCCCCAACCCAACACTCAGGTCCAGTTTAGGGGCCTCTGTTTTTGTTTCCATCAAAGTGCCTATCACACTTACTGGTCATGACTTAATTGTCTAGTCTCCTGCTAGACTGTAATCTCTATGAGGGGAGAGATTACATCCACCTTATTCACTGAGACATGCCTAGCATGATGTTTTTCACATTGGAGCAATTCAGTAAAATTGTTTTGAGTGAATGAATAAAAGTGTTTTTTCCCATAGACTATTATATCCATGCATTAAGGTATGTTTTCTTATGGTCAAGGTTGTCTGTCTAGCCTGAAATGGAAAAGATAATTTTCTTTTAGTCTGCATTTCAGCTGTTGGGTTTCCATGTTACCATTGCCTACACCATCACGCTATTGTCATTTGGCTCTTCTTTCTGCCTCAGATTCAACTATTAATTCAACTGCTATGTGATGTCTCCCTAGGGTCTTTGATATCTATGTGCTAATTTAAAACTGAGATAACTTTTCTGGGTTTCAGTTTCCTTGACCATGTATTCAAGATACCTAATTGACTTGCACAAGATAAAACTATAAATTTGAAGATGGATTTGAATTTAGAGCTTCCAATTCTAAATTTAGCTTCCTTTTTTTTTTCTCATATATAATGTTATCTTCCTATTCCCATCTCAAATCTGTGTCTACTAGGCCATGGCTAACACCTGTATTAGTGAGTGACAGCCATATTTCATAATCTTAACATACGTACCTTCTCTGCAAGCCTTTTCCCCCCCTCCCCTTTGTTCTGGTTATCACTTTTTATTCGTTTTCTTCTCATTTCCACTCTGCTGGCTCCTCTCCCAACCAGTGGCACTCAGTGTTTATGAAAACATTCTCAGGCAGGTTCTAATCTTGTATATAGATTGAGGGCTTTAGTGATAATTGGTTATTTCTATTATATGCTCTCCTTACTTATATCTATTTCAGAAGTATGTAGGAAAAGAGTTTTAGAGATATGAACTGGGACACATACTACTTGGCACCTGATCAAACAAGATGATTAAATATACACTTTTTGGTCTATTCTTTCCTGACTCTCCATAGTACAGGAGGAAGAAAAGTATGAACCCTTATGGTACAGACAGAATAATGCCACCCTGCCCCCAGACTCTCATGTCCTAATTCCCAAAACTTATGAATATGCTAGCTTACCTGGCAAAAAGAACTTTGCAGATGTAACAAAGTTAAGGGTTTTGACATGGGGAGATTATTTTGAATTATTTGAGTGTAATCATAAAGATCCTTATAAAGCAAAAAAGAAGGCAAGAGAATTCAAGTCAGAGAGAAAGAAAAAAACATATCGAAAGCTCTGTTTTGAAGATAGATGATGAGGTCATTAGCCAAGGAATACAGAAGTCTCTAGGAACTAGAAAAGGCAAGGAAACAGATCCTCCCCTAGAGTGTCCAGAAGGAGTACAGCTCTGCCAACACCTTGATTCTAGCCCACCAAGACTGATTTTAGACTTCAGACCTTTGGAACCATAAGATAATAAATTCGTGTTTTAAGCCATTAAGTTTGTGGTAATTTGTTACACTGACAATAAGAAATTAATTCAGCTCCCTAAGGACAAAAGGAACAGGAAAGGAAACCATAGCAGTTCGGAAAATTCAGCACATGTTATAAGATGTGATAGATGGAAGAAAAGTAACAGATGGAAGACGGAAGAAGGGGATACCTGAGTGCCTACAGGAGGGAGAAGGGATGGCAACAAGAAGCAGGTAACTTGTCCTAGAGAAACCCAGAAAGGATCAGGAACTGGAGGTCATACCTGATGCATCCCATTTACAGAGCCCAGGAAAAGAGGAGGCCTTAAAATGGAAATTATAAAATGTAAGTTATAAATCCAGCTAACAAACTGCTAACTAAAATATATTCTGTCCTATCTTGAGAAGTGCAGAGAAGGGACTTCCATTTGGGGGTACTTGATCAGCATGAAAGAGAGAAACCAACAAACTATTCAACCAACTAAAACCAACCAACCAGAAAGCCTGATAAGTCTGACGATATTGAGATGAGAGTTAAAGTGGTGGAGAGTTTTGAATTAGTGACATGTGCTTAGACAATCACATAAGTGAAAAGAACAATACAATTATTAGCTCCAGGAAAAAAAAAAAGGTTAGGCAGGAGGGGAAAATTAATTACAGTCTATTATACGGCTCAAATAGAATAGAATACAAGGCTCTAAAAATGCAACTACCAATTATTAATCTAAGTAAAATTATGATAATGGCGGCTGGGTGGCTCAGATGGTTGTGCAACCAACTCTTGATTTCGGCTTAAGTCGTGGTCTCAGGGTCATGGGATCAAGCCCCCTGTTGGGCTCTGTGCTGGGCATGGGGTCTGCTTGTCCCTATTCCTGCCCCTCCCCCTGCGCATCTCTCTCTTTCAAATAAATAAATCTTAAAAAAAATAAAATTATGATCTATAATGAAAGGCCATGTGTATGGTAGGCATGCAGAGAGGGAGGAAAATAAACCCTCATTTCCATAATACAAAGGCAATGAGTAATGCCTAAAGCAGAAGTACCAAGTGGCCACAATAAAACATGTGTAGAGATAAGGAGGTCCGTCTGAAGAACCAGCCAAGAAAACTCACAGTGGCTATCTGTAGGGTAGGGTACATATTCAGTGAGAAGGCTGTGGTATTCAAACTATGAACATGTATAACTTTGATAAAACTAGATTTTTCTTTTTAAAAAGGGGGGGGGGATAAATCGTGGTATTGGGGAAAAATTATCAAAGATACTTCCCTGGATTTGAAAAACATGAGCATTAAGATTGAAGGAGATATTCAAATCTCTTGAAAAGAGCCCATGTCCACGTGTATGACCATACAATTTTAGAATACCAGGTACAAAAACGAGAAGAAAGTAAATGCCTCTGGGAGGGGCTGAAGGTATGTACAGAGGACTTGGAATGAGAAGGGCACTGAACTCTCAACAGCATCACTGGAAGCTTGAAGGCAATGTGTTCGTGTGTTCTGATCTTGAGGGAAAATTATTCCAAATGCAGTATGCAGTTTACTGTTATTTTTAGACATGCTAGATTTTTTGCCCCTCATGAACATTTCCTCAGGAAACTATGAGAAGATATGCATTACCAAAATGAGAGAGTAAGCCAAGAAAGAAGGTCCAGGAAACAAGCATGTATCTGTCAGTTTAGGGTATGATGTAGTCACAACCAACATGAAAATCTCCACGGTTTACAATAAAGGTTTAACGTGTACTCACCCAAGTGTTCACCATGTCGTTCTGTTGGGACTCTCTACCCGGGATGTTATTGTCTAGCCTTGTGGCAGAGGCAGAGAGATAGAGAAAGAGAGATAACAGATCTCATCTGTCTCTTAAGCTTCTACCTTGGGGTGACACACGAATTGGCAAGTGACATGGTGACTTCTGAGTTTCACATGGCAGAAACGTAGACTCCTTCCATAGGGTGGAACATCACAAGTCATGGCGTGGGCTGTCAGGAGGGTAAAGAAATACCATCCATCCATTCAGTGCAGGAGAAGCATATATTTTGAACAAGAATACACTCTATCGAAAAGGGAACCCTTGCAGAGAAGAGAGCCAAAAGGAATCCCTACAGCAGCACCTGTGAGGCAGGAGGGAGAGAGTGTCAGGAGGAAGGTTAGTCTGGCAGAGGAGGAGGAACCGATGGGGATAGCTTTGTGACAGGTCTGACTGTTCAACAACCACCTGTCTGGGTAGACACTAGAAGGTTTGGAGTGGTGGGCTAACAGACTGCTGTTTCCTCATCAGCTTTCTTGGTACAAAGTGAGTTCTTTCAAACACTATGCAATATCATAATTAAATGCAAATTTATATTATTTTTTAAGTGGGTAGAATCTTACCTACACGGTGTATTGTGTGCTTGTGCCTCTGTGACGTGTGTGTGTCCCATGTTTGCCTTATGTGTGTGGTTAGGCAGTTCTTCTGAAACTGTAATTGGGAATTTCTGGTACCTGTCTGCCACAAGCTCAGTACAGAAATTGAGAGCAAACATTTATAAGCTTTAATAAGTTAATTAATAACCATTCATTAATTATTCATTAACTAAAATTGATTAATTCAATAGAGTATTTTATGTCTGTTGAAACGCCAAAAAAAAAAAAAATGAAACACCAATAGTACAAAATGTGAGGGTTCTGTTTTGTATTCTTTGCTTTTAAAATTTTTTTCCTAGTAATTCGTTTTTACTGTATTTTGCAAACATCTGCATTGGATTGGAAGTTTTAAAAAAATGTGGTTCTTTGCCACAGTTTTAAAAGGACTGATTTAGGGTGTTAAAGTAAAGCTCTAGGATGAAAGCATTTGAGAATTATTGTCCTAGGACAATCAGCAAATGACCCATGCTCCCCCTCCAGTGATGCTGCCTTCTGCTCAATTATACTTGGAGAATTTTATGTAGGAAGAACAGAAGCATATTGAGGTCAGCGCTCCTTGTCCTTAGGTGGCAAAGTTATTTACGATACCTCCTCTTCGTCCAGCTTGCCCTTCAATAAAGCACCTGGAAAAAGTCCAAAGAAAACAGTTGTGTTTTCCAAGAAACCATGGGAAAGCGGCATTAGCAACCCCGAGGTGAAGACTTTTGACTTTCTAAGGCTAACAAGATTACTTTTTTTTTGCAGTCCTGTCCAAATGCTGCATTTTTGACTGCACGGCTCTCATGTTAATAGTCAAATACTTAAGGCATTTGTAATAGTAATATAAAAACATAGGGATTCTCTTGCCTTTTTCAGCTGGCTTATTAGGTTCTTGCCTCTTTCCCTTCAGGCTTTATGCTCCTGCTACCCAAAGCTTATTAAAAGGAGACAAAAACGTCCATACTAAATGTCGCTGAAGGTTTCACAAGTGGTGCTTTACAGCAATAAAGCAGAATACAATTTATCAAAGGATACATTTCAGAAGTGCCAGAGCACATTTCTTCCCTGGAATAGTGACATTTCTTTTCAATATATTAGCAAACATGATGAAGTAGTCAGTAACTCTGTCAGTTTTAACGCTGAAGTTCATATGTATCTTGAAAAAACGCTTCTGGTATCTGTTAGCTGGGATTTCATCATGAATGTTGTCCTGGTCACACTGGAAAAGAACACAGCTGACTCCTGCCCTAACAGGAGTTGTGACTACCTGAACTCAGGAGCAGGATGTAGAGGTTTAAACCATACCCTGAGAAGCATCCCATCTCTGCACGGTGAAGGGCTGTCAAAACCTGGTTAGCTCTGGATACAGGAGTCCCTGTGTCTCCTAAAACTCGCCATATCAAGGTATTTGACTTATGCAGTTAGGGACTTAATGAGTGGTTATCAAGTTTTCTTTTTCTCACAAAACACATTTCTACCAAGAACATCCAAAGATGGAGTGGGGGGAGGAGTGCTGTGTATTTTCAAAAGCTCCTCCCACCCACGCTGGGAGCCCCTCTCCACTCTCTCCCCTTCTACAAGGAATTTAGCAAGAGTTTTCTTGTTTGGGTGTGTACGGATAATAGGGAAGGAGAGAATAAATCTTTTTACCTGTGCATGTCACCAGGCTCAAATGAGCCTAAGAACACTTAAAAATATCAATGGCATTATTCCCAGTGTCCCTTCTCCGTGTAGACTTTTCTTAGTAAGGAATCTGGTGCTGTCAGCCAGATTGTTATATTTCAGTATTTGACATACTTCTTTTTGTAAGGGACTTATCGATGACAATTTACTATATGGTTATGTATGCTGCGTCAACTACAGCGTTGCTTCTTCTGGGAAATAACTTCCTGCCAACAGAACTTTCAGGAAGACAAGCGTGCCTCCTCAGCACAAGCAATGTTATGTTATTACGGTCGTGCATTTGCAGATCAGAAAAACAACTTTGTTTCATCTTAATCTATTGGGTTGGAACGCATACCTTCACAGTTCTGAGATCCTCTTAAAATAAGAGGTCCCTTAGTAATCACTTCTCAAACTACAAAGGAGGGCTATATGGAATTGAATTTACTAGTAAAATAGAATTGAATTTACTAGAATTTGTCATGCTCCCAGCTCTGACTCTTGACGGGGTGACATCTTATTCTAGGATCATGGAGTCTTCCTCCTTAAACTGATTTTCTTCCAGGATGGATCCCATTCCTTTTTTTTTTTTTTTTTTTTTTTTGTCCCTCCTGTCGGTAAACTTACCTTGTGTAGATGTCATCTAAGGGAATCTGTAAATGTTATTGTCTAATATGGTACCATTTGACACCCTATAATATTCCGAACATCTGTTCTATGGCACAACACTAAACAGTTTTTGTCACTGTGGTTTTAAAACGAGCCAGTAGAATACTTTTGTACTCGTGTGTCAGTTTCTTCTACTTCTTCCAGGAAGGCAGCCCTGAATCATTTTCAGGACTTTTTTTTTTTTTTTAATTGAACTCTAATCAACGTACAATATCCTGGTTTCACTTTTATATAACCTCATCTGTCATTGTTGGTTCAAGATTAAACAGATAGTGTTTGCGCTTTAGGCTTACATGATGCAAGGTGTGAAAAGACTTATAATCAAAACACTCCATAAGCGGCTTGCTGCAGCTCACGAGTGTTTACCGGAATTACCCATAACACAGCACACAGCCAAAGGAGTTTTAAAAACACCTTTTCTTTCCAAAAGGACTTGTCCTAAGTTGTTGCTCCCGTCAGAGCTTGCTGCACTCATGCAGGCAGAGCACCTCTTGTGTCTAAGGAGGTAGAGGACCCATTCAGGTATTAATTTGCCTAACCAAACGACTCCAAGCACCTCGGGGTGGGGATGGAGTCTTACTTAGGGCACCTCCTTTCGTGCCTGTTCATTGCCTTGAACAGAGTGAACCAAACTCAACATCGAAAACACAGGACACGAAAGACTGGAATGAGACGGCTGAGTGGAAGAGGGGGTAGGCAAAGAAGACCCGGCTAAAGATTGCATTCTTAAAATTCTTAAAGGGGAGGAACTTATTAAACCAGAAGCAGAGAATTTCATCTCGGGGGGGGGGAAAAAACCAAAAACAATGGCAGAGTACAGAGATTGTACGAGGCGTGCAGGAAACACACTGGTTTTCTTCACTGTTTGGAGCTTCCTCTGTGGAGGGTAGGGTGGGGGATGGAACTACTTTGCTGGATTGTCATGAGGTGGAATGAAAAACAAAACAAAACAAAACATGTATCTCACTTAGTGGTGTCCCTGACTCACTGTAAGAGATTAGTAAGTATTAGATATTTTTATCACCATATTTATTGTATCCAATTAAAGGATAGTTTTGTGTCACAATGAAAAAAATCCATCAACTAAACCATTACATGATTTCTTATCATAATTATTTTTTATTTATTGAAAAATTTTAGAGTGACTTGGACAGACTTTAAAAATCATATTTCATCCTCAGGCCATATAGATGCAAAGGAACCATTGCCTGCTCAGAGTCTAATTCATCAGAATCACTTTCTGTCTCAGAGACATGGATCTCCGTGTTTTTTCTCACAATGTTTTCTGTCATGTCAAGTGTTAGAAATTAGAAATGAATCCTCCGCGCAATTCCAGATTTTCTTGCAAACCACTGCCATGCCCTCTCCTTGCGCTTCTTTTGTCTTTCCAGGAAGCGTCCACGGTGCATTCTCAGGCAACAACCAAATTCATACTCTTTCTTCAGTTCCTGCACACCACATCCT
Source organism: Mustela nigripes (assembly GCF_022355385.1). Taxonomy (NCBI): domain Eukaryota; kingdom Metazoa; phylum Chordata; class Mammalia; order Carnivora; family Mustelidae; genus Mustela; species Mustela nigripes. The sequence continues at coordinate 18,451,210 of NC_081559.1, read as the reverse complement.
AACTCACTTCTTCCAGGGTCTTTCCCCCACTAGTTCATGGTTAAGTCCATTGTAGGAGTTGCTCAGGACAAAATTCCTAGAGTCACCTTTGTCTGTCTGTGGCTTGTTACACCCCATATCCAATCCCACCAAGATTTCAAATCCAGAACCCGGCTCTCACATGCCTTTCTCCACCGCTGCTGCTCTAGCCCAAGGCATCATCATCTTTCACCTATAATCACCTCCAACAGGTTTTTCTGCTTTTGTCTTGGCCCCGTTACAGGTCTGTCCATCGACACAGTGGCCTGAATGAATCATGCAAAACTAAGTCAGCTCTTGTCCCTCCTCTACCTGAAACCAAGCATTAGCTGCGGGTTCACTCATAGTGAAAGCCAAAGTCTTTGCAGTGCCCCCTTCCCCTGACCCTCCATAACTGATGCTCCCTGCCCCCCCCCCCCCCACTTCCCCTCCTCCTCCCTTCTGGACACTTCCTCCAGACTCATTAGCCTCCTGGCTGGTTCTTAGTCTCACCAGGCATGCTCTCTTTGCCCTCTCTTTCCTCTGCATGGAAACTGCCTCCAGGATCCACGGACTTAACTCCCTCACCTCCTTCAGGTTTTGCTTGGGTTCTCACAGAAGTCTACCTTTGGCCACCTGAATTAATATGGCAACCCAAACCTCCCTTTGTACCCCAGCCCACCCCGTCTCCCTTAACACATTCCATGTTTTCTTTTCCCATAGCATGTAACAGGATAGCATATGGTAAAATTTACTTATTGATTATGGTGCATAATCATATCATATCATATCATATCATATGGATATGGTGCATAATTGTTTATTAGATTTCTCACAAGGGCAGACACCTTTAATTTGTTCGCTGATGATTCCCAAGGGCCTGGAACAGTGCCCAAGAGGCATCCGCTCAACACTTGTTGAAGTGCACTGAACTGTGATGGATCCCATGACCAAGATCAGCACAAGGTTCCACTGGAGTGCATGGAAATGGTCTGCACTGAGCAGGTCAATAAAGATTTTGTGAAGGAGCCGATGCCTCAGCTGAACTTGTTTCCCAATAAACAGACTGAGATGGCTGAAGGTATCATGAGAAGCAATGAAATCACAGATGCAAAGTCCTCCCCTGGGTATTATTTCAGGGGGAAATTCAGATTGGATACTACCTATGATTACCGTTCAGAGTAAGGAAGTTAAATCCCATAGGCAATGAACTTTGTAAGCAAATGTTTCAACAAAGCTTAGTTCTGTCTGGGTGTACCCTATTATTATCGTGAGCACTGATAACATTTCATGGTCCAACTGCATTGGCCAGGAATTCCAGTCTGACCAGCCTCAATCTTTGTTTTGGTCAGCAGAGTAGCCAGTAATGAAATTCTAAGGTTCTGCTAGCCAAAATAGTAGTTAGGGAAGTTTATATTGATTATCTTTAGAAAGGAATGCAATGACATAGATATTTTTTCTCATTTGAGGTGTTCTTTCAGTGCAGACCAGGGTTTGTCCTTGGAGAGAGAGCCCTAGCTATTTCAGTACATGGGACAAGACACAGATTCACTCTCAAATCAGCTTTCTAAGTTACAATGTATGATTTATGGGTTCTTAACAATCTGTGCCATCTGGTGGCTTCATATTAAATAATTATTTTTGATAATTAGATGACAAGCTCAGTTGTTTCTAGCTGTTGGAAGAGTATATGTGGTGTCAACATGTAAATATAACACATTCTAGAATCGTATGCTCTTTACAAAGTTTACCTGCACCCTTTGAATTTCAGTAGGCAGACCCTTTCTGCCTTCCCAATGTTGACTCTTTTCATAGAATCACCTAAGCTCAGTCCCTGGGTGACGCATGTTAGTCAATATGCATTATTAAAATGACTAAATCAAGTAAATTGTGGTCCAGAAGAAACATACAGGTTAAGCCTCAAGGCGTTGGCGAAACTGAACTTAGTATATTCTTGTATCTGTAAAATACATTTTATCATAATACGTATTTTAGTCTTTATGAGAATTAGTATGTATAACAGGAGTTAATACTTGTGTTTGGTGTACTTCTTTTATTAGTAGGCTTTATTTTTGTAGCTCAGTTTTAGATTCACAGAAAAGGGGAGGCGACTGTACAAGAATATTTACTTACATATCCTCCCTCACCCTACCTCCAGCTCAGTTTCCCGTTATTAACATTGTACACTAGTAGGCACATTAGTTACAATCAATGAACCAATACTGATACATTACTAGTAACTAAAGTCTGTAGCTTATTCAGATTTCCATAGTGTTTACCTAATGTCCTTTTCTATTTTAGGATCCATGCAGGATACTATATTACATCCAATATTTGTGTCTTCTTAGGCTTTCTTTGCTGTAACAATCTCCCTGGATTTCTTGTTTTTGATGCCCTTGACAGTTTTGAGGAATACTGGTCAAGTATACTGAAAATTGCTCCTCTACTGGAATTTGCCTTTGGCACATTGGAGGGTTTACAAAATTGTTGACCGTCATTATTATTTCCTTTGCGTTAAAATGTAGGAAAGAAGTGGGATGTTGCGGGGGGGGGGATCATTTTGCTGGGTGTTCACTATTAATTAATTACTTCCTTAATGTATTATTATTATCATTAAAGATTTTATATTTATTTGAGAGAGAGAGAGAGAGAGAGAAACAGCATAAGCAGGGGGAGGGTCAGAGGAAGAGGGAGAAACAGACTCCCCACTGACTGTGGAGCCTGACATGGGGCTCAATCCCAAGACGCCGGGATCATGGCCTGATCCAAAGGCAGATGCTTAACCAACTTAGTCACCAACACATACCTGGATGTTCAGTATTAAAAAAAAAAAAAAAAGATTTATTTTAAGGCTTGGTCAGTTTATTAGTGCTGAAAAACTGGACAAATTTGGTTTGCCTACATCCATCCTTCCATCTGTCCATTTGATTCAACAAATATTCACCAAGTCTCTATTGTGAAGGTAAAACTGTGCTAACTGTTCAGGATTCAATAATTTGACTTCCGGTAAAATAGGGAGACAGTTAATAAACAACTAAAGAAATAATCTGAACGATATCTTATCACACACAGGGAAGATAAAATATTTTTATAGTAAAGAATATCTCTGTAGGTGAGGGGAGGAAGGAGTCTTTTATTAGGATGGTGTATTAGTTGGAAGGGACAGAAAATTTAAGAAACAGAGGAATAAGGGAAATAAGAATTCCCTTGTCATGTTGAGGAAGTCAGAGCGTCCGTCCAGAGCTAATGTGGCTCCATAGATTCGGGACCCTGGCTCCTTCCATCTTGTAGCTTGATGCATGATTTCATTCCCTAGGAACATCTCATGGTCTAGGACAGTTTCAGGGGCTCCAGCCATCATATTTGAATTCCAGCCAGCATGAAGGTGAGAGACAGACAAGGGAATACTCATTCCCCCATTTTTGCTTATTTTTAAGATTTTAATTATTTATTTGACAGACAGAGATCACAAGTAGGCAGAGAGGCAGGCAGAGAGAGAGGGATAAGCAGGCTCCCCGCTGAGCAGAGACCCTGGACCCTGGGATCATGACCTGAGCCGAAAGCAGAGGCCTTAACCCACTGAGCCACCCAGGTGCCCCTTTGCTTATTTCTTATTGACCAAAACTTAGTGGCCTTACCCAGCCATTGTACTTAATCTTTATCCAGGTGGCCTGATATACCTGCTACGTATCACAAGAGTTATTGCTATAGGACAGCAGTTTTAAATGCATCAGAATCATCTGCAAGACTTGTTGAAGCACAAATTTCTCATTCAGTAAGAGGCAAGAATTTGCATTTCTAGCAAACTCCCATGTGTTGCTGATACTGCTGATCCAGGACCACACTTTGAGAACCACTACCCTAAAAGGGGAGTGTGAATATTTGGGGAGCAGCCTCTGATTTGGAGCATAATTTGAACTTTGATCATTTACATGTTTGTCCTGAGACAGATTATGCTTTCTGAGGTCAAGTATCTCATCTTTGATATGTCAGATCTGGATAGGTATACACAATTTTATCATTTTTGTAAGAGGTTAGGAGTTTTGGTTATCTACTGCTATGTAACACGCTAGCCCAAAAGCAAGCTTAAAGCATTCATTTGCTTGTGATGTTGTAGGTCTGCAATTTGAGCAGGATGCAGGGCAGAAGTCTTGCCTTTCTTCTCCATGTGCAGGCCAGCCATGACTAAGGCTGGAGGATGCAACATGGCTTCACTCACACATCCAGGGCTGAGTACCTTGGAGCTTCTCTAGGAGACTCTATTAGTACAGCCTGAACTTCCTTACTTGGAGGCTTGGAGTTGCAAGAGGATGAAATGGAAATTCTAAGTCTTCTCAAGTTCTAAGCCTAGAAATCACACCGACTCCCTCCTGCCGGATTCTGTTGGTCAGAGCAAGTCACAAAAGCAGTCCAGATTCAAGGGGAGAGGACTCCAACTACTGATGGGAAGGAGCAGTGGCCAAGTCACAACAAAAAAGGGCATGTGATTGAGAAGGATTATTGTATCTGTCCAGTAATATAGTCTGCCCTGGTCAGGAATGAGGATGTCAATTGTATAGTAGGAACCCCTTATCATTGTAACTATGGACATAGATCATTTATTGTGTTTTATCCTTACCAGGACCAGAGTATGAATTTGGAGGAAGCATTTCCAAGGTTTTTTTTTTTGGTGCATGGCTAGAAAAGAAGCAAGATCAAACAGGATTTTAGAAAGTCTTGTTTACTGTAAATAGTTTTCTCTTACCTTTATAGATATAAAAGTTCAAACGTGAGGAGGACATAATTTGGAAATAAGTCCATCAATATTTACTTGCTGACCTATTTTAGCTACCTGGCTATTTTGATTGAAAGTTGTGCTCTTAAATTTTAAAAGCCAGCATTTCAAAAATAATGTTCTCACATCCATACAATGTGAATTAATGCTCTAAAAGAGGCCAAGTTTATAGTATATTTTTATACTTTGTGTTACTTAGGCTGAGAGAAGAGTCTCTACTCTCTCCACCCCCAGTGAAATCTCTAAGAGTGCTTGAAATTTTGCCAGGAGTGATTATTCGTTCAAGCATTGCTCATTTTCACTGATTCTTATGTAGCAAATACTTCTGGGAAGGGAGGGGTGGAACTAAGGAGCACTGTACTATGAATAATTTAAAGGAACAGTCTTCTCGGAGAATCCTGAGAGTCCCGGATGCCTTTGGAGGAAGAGGGCCCTGAAGGCAGAAGCTTGGCTAGATAGGACTGGGAAGGTGAAGCATGGTTAAGACAGAGTTACCAAGCCCTGATTTCTTTACCTCAAACGGACTGCTGCTTAGGTGGCGTGCACTGGGCTTACACGATGTTAAAAGAATCCGTTCTGTACCGGCTTTTTTATTGTGGAGAGAGCATTTTTTCCCTAAGCTATGATATCATACATTCTGTGTGTATGTGTGTGTGTATGTGTACGTGTGTGTGTTTCTAAACATTTCCCCACAAAGAGTATTTCTTTACCCCGAAAATAGCTCCAGCCGCCTGTTTGGAGGTTTTTTATTTATTTATTTTTTCTCCTATAATAACTTTTAACTTCTGTGATTTTCCTTTGGAATGGACTATCCAGCAGGCCTCCCCTCTCACCCTGTTTTCCAAGGTCCAGAAGACAGTGCTGGCGTTCTCCGGAGCCTCTGAACTTGCCAGTGCACTGTGGGAAAATTCCAGCTGGGGCGGAGACCTTGCTGTCTGCTCACCAGGTGCTGAACGGACCAGAGGGGAGCCGCCCCACAGCCTGTGTTTTCCTTGTTAGAACAGCAAGCTTATTTTCGTCTTTGATTTCCTTAAGGGCACTGGGTCTTCCTTTTCACATATGCCTTCACCTGGTGCAAACTAATCTAACTCAGAAGCCCCGAAGAGTTCCATTCTCCGGAGCTGCCTTTGTTGGAGGAGCTAACACAGTGCAGAGCTGCGATTTTATTATTCCCGCAGAAAGCCAGAGTCTGTTCGCTGGTTCAGATGAAAAGCTCTGTGACTAACAGGATTCTTTCTTCATTGCTTTCTTTTTTTGGGTTACATTTCTCCCATGAGCTGCCAGGTTGTTTCACAACGTTTCTCCCGGGTGAAGTGATGTATCACGCAGAGTGAAGGAGAAGTGGGGACTGTCTGCTTTCCTCTGATACCACCCCCCCCCCCCCCCCCGACAGCAGGGCTTCTGCTCCTGCAATCAGGACAGGCCCACAACCTGTCACTTAGGTGGTGTGGGCCCAGCAAAGGAAACTTGACTCACAGCTGTTATCGTTATGGAGAAGTCCCGGGATACGGGGCGGTGAGCCAGCTGGGGTGCAGCCTGCCTCCTGGTTCTCCTTCCTAAAGCCAAAGGCTTTTGGAAGACAAGCCTTAGTTTCACAGCCAAACTAAAGATGGAGGTCCTTCTGCTGTAGTCCTGGGTATCTTCTCCGTATGGATTTTATATCAGCCAGCGGCTGCTGTAACCGAAACAAGAGTGACCGGGAATAGGAATCTTTAAGCCTCCGTGTGGGCTCCTACTCCTGCTCCTTAAGCTGGTAGACAGCATCCCAGGGGATACCCACAGGCTGTTGAAGACCCCTCTCATTCCAGTGTCCCGTCTTGTTCTCCTAGTCACTCCTTTCTTCCCAACCACTTCATACAGACAAGCATGATTTTTGGGAAAATAAGTGGCAGTCGGGCAAATCCAATTAGTAGCTTAGTGTCATGACGATAGCTGAAGAACCAGGTGATACAGACACTCTAGTCTTGACAGCTGGCAGAGGTCCACCTGAAAAACAGGTAAGCCATGGGCAATGAATGAATTGGAGGAAAGTGCTCATTTGCTCACAAGGTGGCCTGAGAGGATTGTCAACACGTGCAGAACAAATGTAAATTCAGTCTCTGCTACCCTCTTGGGGAAATCTGTGTTGAGGGGCCCTCCAGCCTCCACCCTCTGAGCTTAGGTTCCACTGGGCTCAGAGGGTGGGCTGGTCTTGACAAGTCGGGAGCAGATCAGTGTACTATAAAAGTGTACCCAGGAAAAGAGAAACCAAGCTGAGCATTTGAAACAGAGGGAATTTAATGCAGGTAAGTGTTTATACGGAGACAGAAGACCTGAGAAGCCAGGCAGTGGATGGTGAGATAACCCCAAGAAGGGGAACAGCTGGAAGTCACCGCTACTACTTCTAAGCTGCAGGTCAATGGTGTGTGTAGGGGGCGTGCTTTTTCACTAAAGAGGAGGAAGCATGAGGGTCCTATGGTGGGAAACCACTGTGGGTCTGTCCGCTGAAAGCTGGAGCCTTGGAGACAAGATGCCAGAGACACGGCCTTAGGCAGAGAGGGAGGGAGAGAAATCCCCTGGGAAACGGAGTTCTGCCCAGGCAAGGAGTGTGCTGTGTGTGTGTGTGTGAGAGAGAGAGAGAGAGAGAGAAAGACAGAGAGAGAGAGAGGTGGGGGGAGATGGGAATTGAATCTCACTGGGAGCAAACCTTGTGTCTGCAGTGCCAGGAGTGACTCCTGGCTGCTGTGACTCCCACCAGCGGCCGCATGTCCCGTCAGCAGATTGTAGGGGAGAGTGCGGTGGTCACAAGTGCTGTATTTTTCTCGCTAAGAACGTGGGGCACATGCATGTATGCATTTATTCAAGAGTCACAGAACTATAATATATAAATTGTACCTTGATAGAATGTAAAAGTACACACATGCAAAGAGACTTAGGCTCTGGAGTCACACTGTTTGCTACTAACTAGCTCTTACAGACTGAGTGTGTCCCCTCCTTCTCCCACCTGTTGAAGCCTTAACTCCCCATGTGACTGCATTGGGAGATAGGGCCGTTAAGAAGGTCACTAGGTTAAGAGAGGTTATAAGGGTGGTCCCTAATCTCGTAGGACTCGTCTCCTTGTACCAAGAGAAAGGGAAGCCAGAGATCTTCCATTCTCGACACAAAAGAAAGGCTGGGTGAGGACAGCAAGGCAGCCATCTGCAAGTCAGAAAGAGAGGCTTCACCAGAAACCAACCCTGCCAAGCACCATGATCTTGGTCTTTGAGCCTCCAGAATGCTGAGAGAATAAATTTTGCTTTTTAAATCACCCAGTCTGTGGTATTCGCTACAGCAGCCTGTGCTGACTAGTCGACGAGCTGTGTGACTTCGAGCAAATCACACAATTTCTGTCGACCTTATTTCTTCATCCGAAAAATGGAGATAATAACATTCCCTCCTCAGGATTTTTGGGACAATTAAGTGAGACAGGAGGTCAGAGCACTCAGCAGGGAGCAAGGACGCATGTGTAGCTCTTGTCATTCATACCCCTGAGTTTCTGCCTCAGTCTCCCTGACTGGAATTCTGGGTCTGACCTCTCCTCAGAGGCTATCTCCAGCCCCCTGGCCTCACACAAGAACTTGCTGGTCCTCTTCCGGTGTCCTCTTCCTGGCATCCTCTGGCTGACATTTGGGGTCCTGCTGGAATTGCTCAGAACTGTCACCTGCCTTTCTCTTCGCTGTCTGTGCTCCATCGCCACCCTGAGAATGTCCTTACAGTTCTGTGCTTTGGTCCATTTACCAAGTGGCTTATGGCTGAGCCAGCTGTTTCGGTTTCCCATGACCCCGTCCGTTCTGATCCTGGCTGCATCCCACCAGCCTGGGCGCTTAGCTTGGCCTGGCATACTTCCCACCTCTGATAGCACTCCAGACTACTTGCACAGACTCATGGAGTTGGTAGCTCTAAATTTTTCTTTTTAAATTTTTATTTACTTGAGAGAGAAAGAATGAGAAAGCATGAGAAGGCAGAGGGAGAAGCAGACTCCCCGCTTAACAGGGAGCCCAACTCTAGGTTCCAATCCTAGGACCCTGAGATCATGACCTGAGCAGAAGGCAGATGCTCAATGGACTGAGCCACCCAGACGCCCCAGCTGTAGATTTTTCTGTCTAGAAATACCTTGGGCTGGAAAGCGGTGAGAAGATGAACTTTCTCTTACATGTTTAGCAAAATGCTGTTTTATGTTGTTGTTGTTGTTTTTAAACGTACACTGTGGACTTATTTGGGGAGAAATAATGGAAATCATGTATTCCCGTGGCGTTGAGGGCCATGATCACAGGCGGATTGGAGACAACTTCCCAGCATCAGTTCCTTACTGGGTACACTGTTGCAAGTTGTATGTGGTATTAGAATCTGTGGTTGTCTGTCGGAGGCTTGCTGGGTCATTTGTAAGCAGTGGTTCTCAGGTTTGTAATGAATCATGTCTATTAGTTCCCAATTACCATATATCACAAATTTATCACTGCAAACCAACACATACTTATTATCTCACAGTTTCTGAAGCTTTTAGTCTTTTAAAGTTGCACAAATGATACAATCTGGTAATAACAAGTTTAAACACTGAGCAGTTTATAAAGTAAAAATGGTAACATATGCCCCTTTTCACTTCTGTTCTAACTCTTCCGGAGAAATGATTACTGGTCGCTGTGAGTACATCTATACACCCTTTTTGCAGGCTTAGATGAACACACACTCATAGAATACACTCCCCTCTCCTTTTATTTGTGAAACAAGAATGAGCTCACACTTCAATTAGGTAGAACTTCTGTTTCCAAGCGATAGAAACTCTACATCAACCATTTTTGGCAAAAAGAGGAATTCACTGGCAGAAGAATTTAAGCCACAGGACTCAATGTCTCTGCCTTTCTCTCTGCTTCTCACAGACCAGCGTTCTCCACAAGTTGGAAGTCTGGTCACCAGAGGCTGCCTGGCTCCCAACTCCATGCTTCCCCACACAAAGGGCTTTTCCCTTGTCTTTAAATAGAGCATTCCCAAGAAGGACGTTGACTGACCATGAATATCATTTAAAATACCTTCAGCTGCAGATAACAGAAACCCCAACTATGAGTGACTTAATAGATATTTGTTGTTTTCATGAAACAAGATGTCTAGAGGTACACAGTAGTTCTATAACCCAGCGATGCCATGCTTCTGTGTGCATCAACTTCTTGGCCATTCTCTTGCTCTTGGTCTTCCTCTCAGGGTTGCAAGATGGGTACAGCTGCTCTACACATCACCTTCTCATTTGAAGGCGTCTTTTTTTTTTTTAAACTGGCTTCTCTCAAAAGTAAAACCTGAGACACAGGCTGTTGTGCAGTGGCCCGGGGAGGTGATGGCAGGGAGCAAGGGTAAGGCCTGAGGAAGTGAATCTGGGAAGGAGAGACCGCCACCTTAAGGAAGCGTTACTGAGTGGAATGGTGTGGAGGGCCACCTTCTAGCATCTCCTGAGGGGCCTTATGAAATCTACCTCAGGACTGGCTGCTGCGGGACAAAGAGGGAAACTTTCTTCTATCAGCATGCTCCCTCCTCCCCTAACTAAACAATAGGACAATGGACACACTTTCCAGTAAGTGTATGTGGTTATGATATACACAGTTTGTATCTTCATCATTATACAGAAGAGTCACGCTTGCCTATTCTATTAATGGGCATTTAGACTGCAGTCTTGGTTTTATATCAAGTTGTCATAAACACTGAAAGGCGGATGGCCTCCCTCTCCTGCCTCCTGGTCCCAGAACTGAGGGACTTTTATCCTGTTTCAAGGCTTTGGCACACTGAAAAATATAGCAGTATTTCATCTTGCCAAAACATAACTATTTCACACTAACCTATTCAGAGCAAAAATAGAAAAGAGGTAAAAATAGCTTCTGAGTAGCCAAATAGATGTCAAAGAGTTACAAATTCCAGCTGGACTGTCTCCCCCCCCCCCCACCCCACCATGTGCGATGTCACTCTGGTTTGCGCTGAAATCTCATGCACTTGCAAGAGAGAGCTTTGTTAGGAGCCTGTTTAACCTCATTTTACTTACAATTCTAACTAGCTTGGTATCCTAGTTACTATTTCCACAAATGAGAAGGGGAAGGAAGCTGCTAAAGGAAACCACACTACCAACTCAAATGAAAAAAGGGACTACTGACGGTAATGAAAACAAAACAGCAGAAACAATAACCCAAAACCTTTTTAAAAATGTTCCAAACATGTAAAAAGAATACTGATATTCTACCTACGTGGTAGATACTGATATTCTACCTACTCGGTGGGACAGGAAAATAACAGAGGTTCCCAGGCAGGAAGAATTGTTAAAATCACATTCAGAGACCTCTTTACAAGGCATGGCATGAAGAATTTATTTTATTTTATGCTGTTATAGCTTTTCATGCAGTATTGATTCAGTGTGATTGTACTTTTTGTGCAATAGTTTGGAGAGATTTCCCAATATGTAGGTTTCAAATGATGAAAAAGTTGATTCAAAAATCTCTGGGGAATATCACTGTCCAAACAACTGGTTTCCATGGAGTTTTAGCCATAAAATTTCCTCCAGCAGCCTGGTTGGGTAACCATACAGAATGATTTCTCTACTTCTCTGCATAAGGGGGTGATATCAACCAGCCTCCCCTTCTAATTCAGGCCAGTGGTGCTCCATTTTGTGAATGCCCTGGGACCGTAACTAACCATCCTTGGACAGTGATAGGTTAAGGTTAAGGTTAAGGGGAGACTTTTATCCATCCTCCTAGAAATTTTCCAGAAATGTTAGAGATAAACTGGAATGGGCAAGAAAATAATATTTTTTTTTCAGGAAGAAAGGAATTTGAGAAATTTTTTAAGAAAAGGTTTTATTGATTTATTTTTGTGAGAGAAAGAGAGAGCACTAGCATGCGCTCACGGGGTGGGGCGGGGTGCAGAGGAGAAGCAGACTCCTGTCTGTGCAGGAAGCCCAATTCCCAGGATCCTGGGATCATAACCTTAGCTGAAGGCAGATACTTAGCAGACTGAGCCACCCAGGCACCCAGGAACTTCTACAAAAGTTCTGTATGTAACAAAATGTCATTCCTTTCTCATTTAGTTCATCTAATTAGTAAATGGTGTGGCATCAGTTAACCAGGATATTAGTGTGTTTGTGAGTGTGTGTATGCATGTGTGTGCACCTATTCACTTGAAACTGGCTTATAGCATTGAATAGAGAACTTTTTTTACTTTGTTCCAGAATCTTATTACTAATTACTATTATTATTGGTATTAATGTTATCACTTTATTTTGTCCATTCGCTGTTATTTCTTACTTTTTCTTCCTGGTTTTTGTTTGTTTGTTTTGTTTTGTTTTACACGTTGTGGTAGACAAAATAATGCCCCCCCCAAGGTATGCCCGTCCTAATCACCAGAAACAGTGTATATGTTATATTACATGGCAAAAGGATTTAAGGTTGCAAATGGAATTAAAGTTGCTAATCAGCTGGCCTTAAAAGAATGAGATTATCCTGGATTATCTGGCAGGTCAGATGTAATCACGAGATTCCTTAAGGGAGCAAGGCAGAGGCAAAAAAAATCAGAAACAGAGAAATGGCACTGTGAGAAAGACCAGCCTTTGATGACTTTGAAGATGGAAGGGACTCACTAGTTAAGGTAAGTACAGCCTCTAGCAGCTGGAACAGGCCAGAAAAACAGAATCTCTTCTATAGCCTCTAGGAAGGAATGCAGCCCTGCCGACACCTTGCTTAGCCCCATGAGACCCATTTTGAACTTCCGACTTCCAGAACTCCAAGATAATATATTTGTGTTGTTTTAAGCCACGGAGTTTGTGACAGTTTGTTCCAGCAGTAGTAGAAAAAGGTACACACATTTAAGACATATTTATGAAATGTTTACTATGTCCTCAACTTTGTGTATGGGGAGAATATACAAAAGTAATGTAAACCTTGTCACCTCTTTCTAGTGATTTATGATTCAGAAGATGAAATAAGGCTTTATTTCTATAATACAGACCTTGAGCTGTCATTGTGTAATGCTCCTAGTTGCGTAGGTAACTTGATTAATCTAGTCATCCACATGTATTAGTGCCCTTCCTGTGCTAGGAGCTGTGCATGCAATGATAAGGCAAATACAGTGATGAACAGTTACTTACTATGACCAAGAAGAATTCTTCCACTCTGCTACAACGCAATCTGCTCCTCTTGCTATCTTTTTCTAATCTCTCAACTCCTCAAATTCCAGATCTACAAAATAGTAGGAGCAGAGGTTTTCAACCAGTGGTGTTTGTGAAAGGGCAGGTAAAAATACAATGCCTAGACTTGCCCTGGGAGATTCTGACTGAGTAGTAGTTTGAAGAAGCATTTGGCTATACGATTTTTTTTGGTGAAAGCTCCCAATGTAATTCTTTACCTTGCTTTAGAGAACAAGATAAATGTAGCACTAATAGGCTACAGAAGAAATTATTGTTGCTGTTATCATATAGGTAGTACCATGTTATTTAATTACAATGTCATGTATCTGTAAATTAACAACAATAGAGTCATTCAAAATCTATACATTTGGGAATTAACAAAGCACATTCCTAAATAATTCATTTTGGGGATGAAGAGGGAATCAGGGTGAAACTGCAATATACTCAGAATGAAACCACGATGATAGTAGTATGTATCAAAACCACAGAAAGCAGCCAAAGTGGCATTCAGAGGGAAATTTATAGCCTACAGGCGATTAGAAAACAAGAAAGCTTGAACATAAAGTACCCCACTTAAGAAGATACAAAAAAACACAACCAAAAATAAATCCTAAAGAGTGGATGAGTTTGCGGAAGATTACATATAAAAGCAAAATCAATGAAGCAAAATAATCGCAGTGGAATTAATGAGACCCAAAGTTTGTTCTTTAAAAAAATGAATAAAACAAACTTTGGTTATGATAAATAAATGGGAGTAGTAATCATGGTAGTGGTGGTGGTGGTAGCAATAGGGAAATGTGTATATAATGATATAATGCTCTGTGTCAGATATTTCTTCCTCACTAGGCTTACATGTACTTCCCTGCACTTCTGGCCCCTCTTTCCCATGAGGGCCATGCTGACTGATGAACTGGCAGTGGAGTAGCATTGTGCAATGCTAAGCAAAAGCATTTAAGAGCCTTGGTGTGATCCTCCAGCTCCCTCTCGTCCCCCCTGTCTGCTGTTGTGAGGTTGAAAGCCAGGTGCTGAGATGCTGAAGCCATTCCATGGAAGCAGCCTGGGTGACTGTCTAGGATGACTGATATCTCCAAATGAAGGACAGATGCTCCTGGGGAGTTGCTCAATTGACATGGTGCTCTGCATGAACAAGAAATTAAACTCTGTTGAGTAAGTCACTGACTCATGTTTTAATGTAGCACAGCCTGGCTTATCCTGACTAATTCATGTTTCATAAAATGTGGCCTTTCTAGAGGACCTTTGGGTTGTTTGATAAATACTGTAATGTAGCCAACATATTATGAAAGTGTAAGTGCAGAAAGCGAGTGGAAAAGGAGAGAGCAGCTAAGCTCTTCAAAGTTTATGATTTTTCCTGTTTGTTGCTAGACAAATATACCTGAAGTCCCGATCAGTTACCGAGACATACTGGCCCAGGTTGTTTGTATCCATAAATACATATCCACCTCAAAGGCTGTAGAGGGGAACGGTTTCCAGGTGCCTCCTTTACTGTTTTCTGTTTAGTATATTTCTTTTAATTTGTTAATTCACTGTTGCTTTAGGAAGATAGTAAAACTCAACATCAGCTCTTTCTTGATTTCTAACTCCAATAGACTATTGGTGTGATTTATCATGAGTAAGACATTGTAGCAATTTTTTTCACCAAAACTTGAATGTGGAAACAAACACAACCAAGAGATCTCGGCATTAAATGACCTGTAACTGAGTTGGAGCTGACTTTGATGTGAATTCTCATGTTCAGAGTATACTCTAGAGCAAGCTGTTCATTCACATTCATTGAAAAGGCTAGTTCCATGTTATTTGCACAGGAATGTTTTAAAGTATCATATTTCTGAAATGTATAGAATGCTGAAGTGTGCAGTGGTTTGGCATATGAAGTCAGCTTGTCTGAGTTCATATCCCAACTCTACCATCTTACTAGCTAGGTGAACTTAGGAATTTTTTAACCACGTTGAGCCTCAGTTTCCCTTTCTGTAATACAAGATTAACAAGAGTTACCACCTCAAGGGGTTTTGGTGGGGATTAGAAGTGATACTCGGTAGAAACTGCTCAACACACGTTTGCAAGCTGGTGATGGCAATGGTGATGTTCGTGACCTGGTGGGTTTGAGAGGAGTCTAGCTAGCCACACAGGGCTGGCATTCATGAGCTGCTTTGCCTCTTACTACATGTGTATCTTTGAGTAAATTACTCTCATTTTCAATTTTCTCATGTATGAATGAGGATAATTATAGTTATCTGGTATACCTGTTTTGAAGATTAAGTCAAATAGAGTATTATAAATAGTGTTCAGCACAGAGACGGGTACACAAGGCACAAAACAAATGACAGCTACTACTATGAAAACCAGAAATTGAAAAGTGTTATTTAGTTTACCTAGATAGTACAAATATGATTCAAAATAATATTTTGTGTTACCCTACTCTTTTACTCCTTCCTGTGGCCTTAAACATCACTATTATTGTCCTCTGAATTACAAGTCAGATTCTGATACCAAGAATTCCTATATGCTCTCAAATATTTTTCATTTTTATGTTTTTTAATATCTTGCTTTTATGAAATATTTGTTGCTGTTATGAAGATTTGACTCCTACCTGCTGGGTTTAACTTGGATTTTTGTTTTTCCACTTTTTTCCCCTTTCTTCCTCTTTCTGTCAGTCTTCCTTCTGGTCTTCCCTCCTTGGCTTCTTCCGTTCCTCTTTATAATTAGATAGACCTCTACGCTGTAATCCTGGAAACTCCCAGCAGCACGAAAGACTAGATCTGTTCCCTGTGGAAGAACAATGCTGAGAAAGCAACATCAAAGCTAACACTGACCTTTTTCAGCTACCAGATGTCTATCTAATGGTCTTCTACTTGGCCGTGCAGAGGCCACCATGGCTCCTACAGCTTTTGCTCTCATTTCTGCTTAAACTTTATATTCTCCAAAAAGCACTATTCATTTCAGGTTGCAAACACTTCATAATTTTTAACCTATTTTTCTTTCTTCGTTGCTACCATAAGCATATTAGCTCCCAAGTCTCTCTCTTGCTTACTAATTTTAAGTCCTTAAAGAAGATGGCAATCAAAATCCCATCTTGTCTTGCAAAGTAACTCAACAATATAAAAGGGTATTTCTTTTGGGTCAAGTCCCAGCCATGCAGGGAAAAGTATTCTAGGCAAAATCAACAATTTCTTCCTTGGATTCTGAGACTATATCCATTTGTTTGTTTGGCACCAAGCTGCAGGGGAAATTGAATTATCTAGATTGTCTCCAATAAAGAAGATTCCCACTTTCTGAGAATGGTATGCTTTATTTCTGGAGAAGAAAAAGTACCCATGGTGTTGATGCTAATGTTAATATTAACAGCTATTGAAGGGGGGTGGGTCATGGTGAGGTTTGAGGAACTGGGGAGAGAATCCTTTCTTTAGGCACATCGGACAAGGCTCCTTGGAAGAACAATGGCGGCAGAAGCAAGGGCAGGTTTGTGGTCAGCATTCTTGGCACTTCTGGGGAAGTGGGAGCACAGCTGTAACTTCCATTTTGAGGGACAAGATGGCACAATGGGGAAGAACACAGGCCCTGGAGGCAGACCTTGCCAGCTTGGGGGGCCAGCTCTATCATTGCTAGTTGTATGACCTTGTATAAATTGCCAAAGTTCACCAAGCTTTGGTTTCTTCAGTGGTGAACCTGGGGCACTAGTGGTAGCTTTCCTTCGGGGGATTGAGAGCATGCACGGAGAGCATTTCACACGGTGGCAGGCATGCGGGGAATTCAGTAAATGTTTAATATTGTAGCGGTCGTTTTTTATTTCCTATTATGTTATTATCCTTATTAAATTCTGTAATTTAAGAATTTAGTGGAGGAACGAGAGTTTTTTCTCTTTTCCAAGCAGTCATGTGATCCTTGACGTCTGCCCCTGGCTTTAAAACAGGAAAGGCTTATTGCTTCTTCTGTGTTTTCTCTGTTTATTTGGCTATAAAGAGGATAAGCCAACTTCTTTCCTTCCTTCCCACTCTTTTCTCTTATCCATTTGAATACAGTAAAACACTTTGCCTAATGAGAAAAGTGGTTGCTTGCTCCTGCCATTTGAAATGTGGACTTGGATGCAGTGGATCTCTGCTGATGAGAAAGAGTTCCAGAACTCTCGGGGGCCTGACTGCTTGGGTTTGAAGGACTCGGGCTGTGGGTCTCCCTAGGGGTGGTTTCATTTTCGGAGGCTGGGGACTTTGACGGGCTGTTTTTGGTCTGGTGTCAGGGGACTCCCCAGACATCCGTGTGACCTTCCTGGAGGCCTCTTCCTCCCTGGTTAATTACATGCTGGGATGTGAGAGGAGGGTCATCTTGGTCCCTCCCTGGCTTTTGTCAAATACATGGAAGCTGGGAGAAGTAAATGTCAACCTCTGGCTGATACTGAGAGGTAGCAAGGAGACAGAGTTCTGACATCCGAGATGGGCAAGTTCAGTACTAAAGCTGCAGGACTGAGATCAGAACGTGTGCACTGGGATTTTTTTGGCTTAAGTGACCTGTGATTGCTTTATCACTTCATTTTGTTTTTGTGGCTATATTTCTTTACTCAGAGTGCTCTCACACTGAGGAGAAAAACAGTCTTTTCCTCCCTGTGTTTTCCTTTAGTCTCACATGGCTATCCCATTTGGACACTTCTGACCCTTCTGGTCACCAGATGTGTGATCTCAGCAGAAATTCTCTGACGTTGCCTACCTAGAATCAGGGACTGATCCCACAGGTCAAGGCTCAGTCAGGAGAGGGCCCCACATCAGATACAGATCATAGGTCCCCTGGCTGCCCACAACGTCTACCCGATTGGCTAGAAAGTGCATGTTCTCATGACCCCCTCCTCAGGTTCAATTAGTTTGCTAGAACGCTTCACAGAACTCAGGGAAACACACTTCCCAGTTTATGCAAGGGTTTGATGAAGGAAATAGATGAAGAGCAGGGTGAAAAGATACATAGGGCGAGGTCAGGAAGGTCCCAAGGGCCCGAGTTTCTGTTCACAGGGAGTTGGGGTGTGTCACCCTCTAGGACATGGATGAGTTCATCAGCCTGGAAGCTCCCCAAACCCTAAAATTGGGATTTTAGGACAACTTTGTGAGACAGGATCGTGATTGACTCCATTTCTTGCTCTTCTCCCAGTTTCAAAGAATGGAGGGTGAAGATGTGGAGCTGAAATCCCAAGTTTCTAATCATGGCTTGTCTTTCCTGTGACCATCCTTCATCCAGGAGACATCCAGTAGCCCACCAAGATTTCATTTTATGAGGATAAAAAACGTTCCTAACACCCAGGAAATTACAAGGGTTTGGGAGCTCTGTGCCAGTCCCTGGGGACAGAGACTGGTTTATATTTTCCATTGCCTCACATACACATATCAATGGGCATGATCCTCACAACAACCTTTTGAGGTACAGGGATGGTCCATCCTGTCTGACAGAGAAGAAAATGAAGGCTTTCCCTAGTAAGTCTTAATAAGTGGCAATGTGGCTCCTGTTCCAAGTGTAGAATGTTTCTGGCCAGGCTTATTCCTAGGTAAAGACTATGGTATGGCTTTAGGCCCACTGGGACAGTCTCCAGGCACCAAATTTCTTTTACTTTTCTGCAGTGATTTTTCTGAAATTCCATCGTTTTGAGTCAATCGTATAGCCAGCACCACTCCGAGCCCTCTCTTTCGAAATGCAAAGACTCCCTAGCAGGGGGAGGTAAGTCGTAAATGGTAAATCTGTTGGCCAGATTCACTTCTCTCTTGGCAGTCAGCTGAGATCAAGCTGGGTAGGGATGGGAATGCCGGTGGCAGATGGGGAGAAGGAGCTCCGCAGTTTGAAGCACTGCCTGCGAGGAGCACACCTCCGAGGGTGTATTGGTTTTCCATCGCTATGTAAGAATGACCGCAACCTTAGTCGCTTAAAATAGCACACATTTATTATCTTGCAGTTTCTGGAGGTTGGGAGTCAGGATGAGGCTTAGCTGGGTCCTCTGCAGGGATCTCACAAAGGTACCAGCAATATGCCGGCTGGGTGCATGCTTTCCTGAACTTGGGATCCTCTTCCAAGCTCACATGGCTGGATGCGGGCCGAATGCAGTTCCTTCTGGTTATAGGGCTGGGACCCTCTGTTCCTAGAGCTGGTCTGTAGCTCCCCGCCACGCGGCCCAGCCACGCGGCCCAGCCTGGCAACTTGCTTCCTCTAGGCCAACCGCAGATTTTCTCTCTCCAGTCTCAGAGGTGGAGTGCTGGACGAGTGTAATGTCGTCACGGGAGCGGCGTTTTGCGATTTCACTTGAAAATCCGGAGCTTGCAGGGAAGATGGGCCCACAGTCTCACCCGGAGACCGCCGAGGGGTGAGGACTCGCGGCCCCATCGGCCGTGGGAGGAACTCGAGGGCGCCCGGGTGTCTCCGCTTCCCCCGACACTGCGCATGCTCGGCCGGCTGCAGGCCGCTTTGCTCCTCCCTCCACGCCCTCAGGTCAACCGTGCTTTTGAGTTTGGGACCCGGGATTCTGTTCCGAAGACACGGCCGTGTGTGAGTCCAGGAAGGGCAATAAGGAGGCTGTGGTTGAAGAAGGGGCGGGGGCTGCAGCGCACACGGCCCACGCTCTCTCCTGTCCCGAGTTCTAACATCTAGAAGGTGGGAATCCCGGCTCTGCCCTCACATGTATGGATTTTGGTCTATAATTTAGTCTCTCTGAGCCTCATCTTCCTCCTCTGGGAAGACTCCCTTTGCCCAGAATTTCTGATTCAAAGACGTTTGGGTTGGAGCCCAAGAATCTATAATTTTGACAAGTGCCCAAGGTCACTCAGTGGTCAGGCCAGTTTAGAGGGCGAGTCCATTCGCAACTGGACATTAGCCCACAGCTAGCTAAGGGATTAGGAAATAAGAGCCAGCCAGTTTTGTTTTGTTATGTTTGTGGGGTGTGTGTGTGTGTGTGTGTGTGTGTGTGTCTCTCTCTCTCTCTGTGCGTTTGTTTTTGTTTTTTGAGGGAAGTCCTTGACAGTTGGAGCTTACCTAAGCAGGCTAGAGTTCAGGGAAGTATTTTAGTTCCAGAAAGAATATTCCAGGGCAAAAACAGAAGTTAAGAATCTGGGAAATTGAGTCAGAAACCAAACCTTGTAAACCAGGGTGTCATGGCAGCGGGGAGAGTGGGCATGAGGTACACTGGGTTCCTGCCTGCTGGCCTCCTTCCCATGTTGGCTTCCTACCATTCACAGTTGCTTGCGGCAGGGACTGACCATTTGTATCTTATGTCTCAAAATAGTTTTTAAGGGACTGATGGGCAGGGGTACCCAGCCCAGCAAAAAGCAAGGGCTAGGTAAATGCTGGTTGAATAAGTGAATCAATGAAAGTAAACATTTTCCAGGGTCTGCTGGTTGGCACTCTCTCATTCTGAATCCCTCTGAGAACAGTGAGAGAAATTCTCCTCTCTCTCAATAAACTCCTTCTATTGAACTGAGTACAATCTATAGAGAGATTATAGTTAACAAGGGGACCAATTTAGAGGAAATCTTTTATTTCCAGCCAAGAACAAATCAACTGCCTCCAATGTCCTGGTTTGAAAATGCAAAGCTCTAATTTGTCAATGGAAAAGAAATCCTTTCGGTGTCTGAGTTTCTAATTCTGGAACACATATCCCAGCCGAGGGGGATTTCTAGTAACTTACAGGTGCAGAAAGTCTCACTGTGCAAAAAGTTTTCTCAATGATAAAACTTGGGTTTTATTGTTACACGATCATGTTTGAAAATATAAGAGAATTCTAAGTAGTCTAATACAAATGCTGATTGTTACAAAGCTTTGTGATTAAAAGAACATGAGATTTATCAAACTGTGCACTTTAATATTGTGCAGTCTCTTATTGGTCAGTCATACCTCAATAAAGGCATAAAAACGAAAGACATGAAGTGTAGAAGGTCCCTTGTGCTTTATGAAGTCCTACTGAGGGTAAGACTTTGCTTCCCCTAAAATATATTTTGGTCAATTAATTCATATATTTTTGGTCTTATCTCTTTTTTAACACACAACATTGGTTTGGTTTAATAACCCAAGAGAGCCTTTAATTATTTCATAGCTGATGGTCCTGATGAAAACGTAACTCATACCAAAGTTATTTCTTATTTATGGGCTTCTGAGGGCATCCATAGTGCTCCACGAAGCATGGGAAATACAAGTTTATGCTCTGGGCCGTCTGTGAGTACTTGGCATTTAGAAAGCAGTGACAAGTATGAGAGTGAGCGGCTTTGTGAGTTATTTGGGGTGATAGCCTCCTGGGAGAAATGACATGCTGTCCCGCTTGGGGGAAAATGATTACACAGGTGTGGTCACCCGTTACTGCATTTGGAGTCATTTTTCTAGAAGTGGTGATGAGCATTTCAGGGACAGAAGGATTGGGGAGGGTAGATGGGGAAATGAAAGGCATTTGAAATGAGGGAAACAATGTGACCAAGGCACAAATGTGCTGTATCTGGTGTGTTTACGGACATATTTGGGGAATAGAATCTAATGGGGCTGGGTAATATGGTGAGCCTGGATTATGAAGGCTCTGGAGAGGCAGGGCTTGGAATTTTAGCAAATGGAAATAGGAAGTCTTTCTTTCTATTCTGTTCTTTTCCTTCCATCCTTCCTTCCCGAGAGAAAGTGCATGCAAAGCAGGGTGGTGGTGGAGGGGCAGAGAGAGGGGGAGGGAGAATCTCAAGGAGACTCCACTGGCAGAGCCCAAAGGGTGGGGGCGAGGGGCTCAATCTTATGACCCTGAGATCATGACCTGAGCTGAAATCAAGAGCTGGACACTTAACTGACTGAACCACACAGGCAACCTGGAAATAGAAAGTTTTCTGTTGAAGGCTTTTGAAGATCCAAATGCTATAATAGTAATACATTTTTTATTGAACAATTACTATATTCAGATAGTGGTGTAAGTGCTCTTGTGTATACTGACTCACAGCAACTTGTGATATAAACACTCTTTTCAGGTCTCATTTTTTAAAATGAGGAAACCAGGCACAGGAAAGTGGCTGTGGTAGGATTCGAACCCAGGCTGTTTGGCTCCAGAGCAAATGCACTTGATCAGTAGGCTGTCTAGTATTCCTCAATGTGATAAGTGGATATTTAAGGGAAGTTAATCTGGTGGTGATGTTCAGGGTCAATTGCAAGGAAAAAACCAGCCTGGTGATAAGCAGTGCAGTTAGGAGGCTATGGCAATCATTCTAGGCATACTGGAAACCACTCATATCTTTGCTTCTGGCCTCTCCATCACTTGACTGCATCCATCCCTACTAGTTCTATGCTGATTCCAGACGCCATTATTCTCTGCCTCGTCTTTGCTCCTTTGCAATCCATTCTCCACCTTGCAGTCAGAAGATCTTAGTAAATAGCAAAGCTGAGCAGGTTGCTCCCTTGATTAAACCTTCCGTGTAAAATCTCAACCCTTCAAGAGCTGGCTCTCATTTTCTTCTCCAGCCCCATTTCCAGGCACCTGCGTCCTTCTGCACCAATAAATATTAGCTGTCATTATTACCCCATCACACCCCACTTATCACACCACTGTATTTGCTGAATGGAGAAAGTCAGTGAGTTGGAAGAGGGATTAAGAGATGGATATGAGTAAGAGGCAGAAGTCTGATTTAATACTTCCTCTCCACCTATGGGCCCCGAGGCAAAGAAATCCAGAGGAAAAGGATTTACCTTTCTATTTCTAGACCTTGGCAATCGTGCCTTCCAGACCCCGTCTGGCAAATATTGTGTCTTTCTTTCTGCACTGCCCTTTTGGAGGGTCAGTTTCCAGGCCTGCACCCCATGCAGGCCCCTTGACTCCTGGCTTGGGGGCTGGCCACACTTACTGCATGCAACTCCAGCTGTAGGAAGCTGGCTTCAGAGGCCCTGCCCCTCTGCTGCCTTGGGAAGGGAATCCAGATCATTTCAAGGGAAAAGAGAAGATGATGCAAAGATGAATAGATAGTTTCAAGGGGGCTGACTCAGAGAGTGACTAAGAGAAGATAGCTGGGGGCGGGGGTCAAGAGAGAGGACAGAGCCTCTGCTGGTGAAGGGCAGGAGATCTCTGGGGGCAATAGGGCTGGGCTTCAACCCATTGCCTGACCTCAGGCAGCACCCCCCCCACCCCCCATTACCCTCAGCCTCAGCTCACTCTCTCTTCCTGGGGCCAACCACAGTACCTGCTTTATAGGACTATCAAGAGGGTGAAAGGAAAGCTGGCCCTTGGGCACTCAGCATGATGGCCGGGGCAGGAAGCACCCTCTAAAAGTCAGCTGGCATTAGTTTAAGTGGGAAGTTACAACAAAAGTGTGTCCTCGCTACCAGTGCCTTCCAAACTTCTTGGTTTTGGGCAGGGGTGGGCCCATATACTCTGAGACATTAGGAAGGACTTCAAAGAGCTTTTGTTTATATGTATATCTAGTAATACTTAACACATTGGAAATTAAAACCAAAATAGTTAAGATATTTATTAATTCATGTAAGAATGATAACAAACCCATTATATGTTACTGTATTTTTTTAAAATGAGAAATAATCAGTTTTTTTCAAGACAGAGGTACTCGGAAGAATGGCATCGCTTTAGACTTTTGCCAGTCTCCTTAATGTCTTTCGAATAGAGGACAGCTGGGTGATCACACAGTCTGCTGCATCTTCGCCCGCACAATTCTCAGAGAACAAGAATGAACAAGGCAGGTGACCTCTTGGTTACCTTAGGTGTTCTTAGGAGATAGTTGTAACCTCAGTGGCTGCCTGAAGCAGTCCCAGGAACCTTCCAGGGTTCCCAGAACACACTTTGAGAACCACTGACCTAAAAGAGTATTTTGAAAAAAGCAAAACAAAACATAAAAACAAAAACGCTTTTTCAATTTGTGTATAAAGATCATGCCAAAAATGAGATTACATATAATTTCCATTTCAGGGGCAAAACCCAAAGGGTTTGATAAAATCAAGTGTGTCTGAGGACGTGACACATGTGGAACTCTCAACCACAGCTAGCAGAGGTATACACTGGTTCAACCACTTTAATTGACATTACCGTATTCAACTCTACCACCCAGCTGTTCCACTCTGAGAAAAACTGAGGAACAAATTATGGTATCTTTATATAATTGAATAGTGCAATTAAATACTATAATGAATAATAACAGGAATAGAATACAGTTGGCCCTTGAAAAACATGGTTTGGACAATGCAGGTCCACTTACATGCAGATTTTTTTTTCAATTAATACAGTACAGGACTGTAACTATGTTTTCTCTTCCTTATGATTTTCTTAGTAACATTTTTTTTTCTCTAGCTTACTTTAGTGTAAGAATTCAGTATATAATACAGACACAAAATATGTGTTAACCTACTGTTTATGTTAGGTTAAGTCTTCTGCTCAATGGTAGGCTATTAACAGTTAAGTTTTTGAGGAGTCAGATGTATATGCAGATTTTCAACTATGCAAGGCATCGGCTCCCCTGTGTGGTTCAACAGTCAGCTCTACTATAATAATAGTCATGTGATATATTCATATCATAGAGTGCTACTATTAAAAATAAATTCGGGGGTGCCTGGGTGGCTCAGTGGGTTAACCCTCTGCCTTTGGCTCATGTCATGATCTTGGGGTCCTGGGATGGAGACCTGCATTGGGCTCCCTGCTCAGCAGAGAGCCTGCTTCCCCACCCCAGGCCTGCCTCTCTGCCTACTTCTGATCTCTGTCTGTCAAATAAATAAATAAAATCTTTAAAAATAAGTACATTATAGCCACGTTAGTATGAATAAATCTCAAAAACAATGTTGAGCAAGAACAGAGTAAAAGAGATGCAAGTCCAGGGTACCCTTTATGTACAGTTCGAAAATATGCAAACAAAACTATATGTTACTGGGGCACCTGCATGGCTCAGTCGGTTGAGTATCTGCCTTTGGCACAGATCATGATCTCAGGGTCCTGGTATCCAGCCCCTGCACTGGCTTCCTGCTCAGTGGGGAGTCTGCTTCTCGCTCTCCCTCTGCCCCTCCCCCAACTTGTTCTCTCTCGGAGATAAATAAATAAAATCTTTTTAAAACCCCCCAAAGAACTCTATGTTACTGACGGATACATACTATCATGCATGGAACAAGAAGCACCAAATTCAGGGCAGTGATCAGCCCTGAAGAATGAAGGGCAGGCAATGAAATCAGGGGAGGAGTTTTGGGAGGATTTAACTCTATCTGTGACGTTTTAATTTATCTATTTTTAAAATCTGAATTAAAAAAAACAAAGTCCTGTTTAAGTAATTATGTGCTGGGAAAGAGAATATGGCACGAAAACAAGGCCATGACGCTAACAATTCAAACTCTCTGTGAAAGTTTGCTCTGGCTCAGAGAGCTGGGAACTGGCAGCCGTGGCCTGACCTGCCCTCTCCCTCCCCTCCAGCCCAGTTTTAGGGTAGGGGATTCTCACATTTCTGAGCCCTTCAAGGTTGGCAGGGTAGGATCTCTATTTGACAGGACAGTCTAGGGTGTGGATTTCTGTTGGGGGGGTGGTGGTCTGGGATTCGGGGGCCAGGAGATAGGGCTGGGAAGGGCAGCCCAAACCTGCCTGCCCAAACCTCTGAGTTGAGACAGCTCTTAACCCTCATCATCTTTAGAGTCATCACTCACTGATTTTTTGCCAAGACCTTTTTTATTTCCTCTTTTACTGCCAGACTGGTTGCTTCTGGCCCGAGACTCTCTCCTCTGTTCCCAGAAGGAAGAGCCTCCTGAGGCCTGCTATACAGTAGACACTCTGCTGCTGTTGACTCCAGAATTTTCTTATAGGCAGGCTTAGGGGTGTTGGTTTGGTTGGAAAAAGGGTTTGAAGTTGTATTTATGTACCATTTTACATAAGATGGAGCTAACATCCATTGTCCCTAGTCTACTGGGAGGGGCTGATGGAGAGATGGAGGTTGAGGCCAAAATACCACCCCAGCCCCCAGTCTTCCTCAACAGAAGTCAATTCTCCATCTTCCCTTCCTCCACTCTTCTCAAGGTCTGAAGTGAGCACTGTGCTTAGGCATTTTGGGGAAAAGGGAGAGACTAAAAATAAAAGGCAAAAGGAAAGTTGAGAATTCTCTGAGAGGAGCACCTGGCTGGCGCAGTTGGTGAAGTGCTTGACTTTCAGTCTCACGCTTGTGAGTTTGAGCCCCATGCTGGGTGTGCTTTCACCCAGCTTTCAAAAACAAAAACAAAAAAATCACAAGCGAAAAAAGGAAAAAAAAAAAAAAGAATTCTCTAAGAGAATCTCATATGTTTTGGCCTTGATATGCATTGAAGCATATGTCCAATTCATTAAAAGTACATTTTAAACTATATTATAATCTTTTGTCAATAGTAATAACATATATTAAAAAGATCCAACTCATCATTCCAGTCACACTGCTCTTATGTTTGGAGATTGCCTTTCAGACCTTGTTACATGTTTGTATGGCTGGAGGTTATGGGGGCATAGACTGTTGATCTTAGTGTTCTTACTAATGAATACCCATTGCTCTGTGTTCCCACCTACCTGTCACACTTCCTTGTTGTTCTTTTGGAAGCTGCTCCACTTCCCCTCCGCAGGCTTTTTTGAGATATAATTGACACAGAACCTTGTCTAAGTTTCAGGTGGTCCCCATGATGATTTGATATACGTGTATATTGGGAAGTGGTCACCACAGTATGTTTGGTGACATCCATTACCTCACACAGTTAGAATATTCTTTTCTTGTGACGAGGACTTTTAAGGTCTAGACACTCAGAAACTTTCGAATATACAGTGCAGTCGTCCCCACGCTGTACATTATGCCCCCAGGACTTACGTATCTGACCACTGGAAGTTGTACTTTTCCACCCCCTTTGCCCACTTCTGCCATCCCCCCTCTCTTTGACTCTGATGACCACTAATCTGTTGTTCTCTAGGAGTTTGTTTTAATATTTCACACACGTGCATATTTTTTTTAAAGACTTTATTTATTTGAGAGAGAGAGCGAGCACAAGCAGGGGGAGTGGCAGAATGAGAGGGAGAAGCAGGCGCTCTGTGGAAGACCGCTGTAGGGCGTGATCCCAGGACGCTGGGATAATGACTTAAGCTGAAGGCAGACACTCAACTGACTGAGTTACCCACACACACTTTTTTTTTTAAGTGGCTGGTAATACTTTGTTGAGTGGATATTAATGGATTAGAGAAAGGGTACCTGAGTTCTATCTGAGGAAGAGCATCAAGACCTCATAGAGTTAATGGAAGTATTAAAGACTACAATATGGGCGCCTGGCTGGCTCAGTGGGTTAAAGCCTCTGCTTTCGGTTCGCGGTTCACGTCATGATCCCAGAGTCCTGGGATTGAGCCCTACATCAGGCTCTCTGCTCAGCGGGGAGCCTACTTCCTCCTCCCTCTCTGTTGGCTCCTCTGCTTACTTGTGATCTCTGTTTGTCAAATAAGTAAATAAAATCTTAAAAAAAAAAAAGACTACAATAGAAGTAGCATATTTACAGTAGCATCCCAAAGAATAATGGCTAATTGCATGTTGACTGTTTTTATCTATAACCATATCTTCACCTTTGTTCTCTTAAAAAACCCCACCCATTTAAGGAAAGTCTTTTTTTTTTCTTTCTTTTTTTTTTTCTATTTAGAGACCAAGGTTCACAGAGTTGGTAATTCTGGGTCTTATCCTAGTGAAAGGACCTAAGTAGCTTCATTTCCATTTCAAGAAAGCAGCTCAATTCACCTCACCTTCCCTCTTCCGTGAGTAGGAGTTACTTTTAAGTGTTACTTCAATGGAGGAACAGTAGGGTGAAGGCCAGAACAGGGCTCTGGGATGAAGCAGTTAGAAAAGTCTTGGGGCCATGCATTCAAGCTACAACAACTATTTTTTTTAAACATAATTTAATTTTTTTTCAGTGTTCCAAGATCATTGTTTATGCACCACACCCCAATGGTCCATGCAATACATGCCCTCCTTAATACCCACCACCTGTCTCACCCAACCCACTACCCCACTCCCCTCCAAAACCCTTAGTTTGTTTTTCAGAGTCCACAGTCTCTTATGGTTCATCTCCCCCTCTGATTTCCCCCAACTCACTTCTCCTCTCCAGCTCCCAATATCCTCTGTTATTCCTTAAGCTCCAAAAGTAAGTGAAACCATATGATAATGGACTTTCTCTGCTTGATTTATTTGACTCAGCATAGTCTCCTCCAGTCCCATCCATGTTGATACAAAAGTTGGGTATTCATCCTTTCTGATGGAGGCGTAATTCTCCATTGTATAAATGGACCATATCTTCTTTATCTATTTATCTGTTGAAGGGTATCTTGGTTCTTTCCACAGTTTGGTGACTGTGGCCATTGCTGCTATGAACATTGGGGTACAGATGGCCCTTCTTTTCACTACATCTGTATCTTTGGGGGTAAATACCCAGTAGTGCAATTGCAGGGTCATAGGGTAGCTCTATTTTTAATTTTTTTAAGGAATTTCCACATTGTTTTCCACAGTGGCTGCACCAACTTGCCTTCCCACCAACAGTGTAAGAGGGCTCCCCTTCTCCACATCCTCTCCAACACACATTGTTTACTGTCTTGTTAATTTTGGCCATTCTAACTGGTGTGAGATGGTATTTCAATGTGGTTTTGATTTGAATCTCCCCAATGGCTAGTGATGATGAACATTTTTTCATGTGTCTGTTAGCCATTTGTAGGTCTTCTTTGGGGAAGTGTCTGTTCATGTCTTCTGCCCATTTTTTGTCATGATTATCTGTTTTGTGTGTGTTGAGTTTGAGGAGTTCTTTATAGAACTTGGATATTAGCCCTTTGCCTGTACTGTCATTTGTGAATATCTTCTCCCATTCTGTGGGTTGCCTCTTTGTTTTGTTGACTGTTTCCTTCTGATCTTGATGAAGTCCCAAAAGTCCATTTTTGCTTTTGTTTCCTTTGCCTTTGGAGACATGTCTTGAAAGAAGTTGCTGTGGCTGATGTCAAAGAGGTTACTGCCTCTGTTCTCCTCTCTGATTTTGAGAGTCCTGCCTCACATTGAGGTCTTTTATCCATTTTGAGTGTATATTTGTGTATGGTGTAAAAGAATGGTCGAGTTTCATTCTTCTATACATAGATGTCCAATTTTCTCAGCACCATTTATTGAAGAGACTGTCTTTTTTCTACCTTTACAAAGATTATTTGACCATAGCACTGAGGGTCCATATCTGGGCTCTCTACTCTGTTTCACTGGTCTGTGTGTCTTACAACAACTATTTTTTAAGCACCACATGGTTTTTTGAGCCAGTGACTGAGCAAGCCTGCTAGGTCCTGGAAATACAGATGAAAGATGTCTTCCACTCTCAAGCTGCTCTCTGTAAAAAGGTATTAAATGGGGGAAGAGCAGAGAAAAAGAATGTACAGCCTAGGAGGTCAAGGGGTCTCCTAGCCCACACTGGGCTGATGCTGATGCTCAGCTGGGCAGGATTCCTCTAGGAATTAGTCCATTTAGGCAATTACATTACATTACATTAGACAATTCAGAGCCAGACCACAAAGGACCTTGTATGTTTGGTAGGAGGCTTCTCTCCCCTCCCTCTACTCCTCTCCCCATGGCAGGCTGTGTGAAAAGTTATAAGGGACAGAAGAAGTGAGCGATGAAGGTTTACTTTTTTGTCCTTCCTCACATTTTCTTTGTTTTCTCCTTGACTGCCTCCTGCCCCCAGATTTGTCCTGAAATAGCACAGGGGTTGTAGTTGGAGAGGAGAGGGAGAGGAGAGATAGAAGGAGAAAGAAATCCTTAAGAACACAGGGTAGAGGAAAGGGGGGGGTATTGGAGACACCTGGCTGGTGCAGTCATTTGTACTTAGGAGATATACGAAATGTAGTCATCTGCAAACCAGAGACTGTCATAGAAAATAAATTTCCCATGCCACCGAGCAATTCATCAGCCCCAAACTTCATCTCCTAGTTATTTATGAGTTTATATAACTTGAATAAAGCCCAGGCAAGTTCTTCTGACTTTGGCTCTTCATTCAGTAAGTTTATTTTGGGCTATTTTTTTCCTGTGACCAAGTTCAAAGTTAGGTTTATACACTAATTAAAAGGTGAAGAGGACTGATGTCTGAGGTAAATAAAGCAGTCATTCTGGATATATTCCTAATCCCAAGCCAATTTTTCTTTCTACAATGAGACAATTAAACACAGTGAGAGGTGTTTTTACTTGAGATATACAACTGTCACTCTAGATTCTATCTGATGATATATTGACATATTAACTTTGTAAAGTTTTCTAAAATTTTATTTATTTATTAAAGATTTTATTTATTTAAGAGAGAAATGGAGAGGACAGGGGAGGGGCAGAGGGAGAGGGAGAGGGGGAAAGAGAGAGACCCTGAGTTCATGACCTGAGGCAAAATCAAGAGTCAGACTCTCAATGACTACACCACCCAGGTGCCCCTGTAAATTTTTTTTTTTTAAACCATCTTTAACTTTCTAATTTTTTTTAAACTTCTGTGGGGTTAAAAGTATATATAATGTTTTTAAAATTTACTGAGCTTAAATGTTTTTTCTTTGTGACTAGAGTCTAAGGCTAAGCAGTGACCAGAGCACTACTGGAACATCTGAAGGAGCATGTTGACTCCTTCAGCAATACTTTTGAGCAGTCTTTTTTTTTTTTTTTTTTTTTTTAAGATTTTGTTTATTTATGCGACAGAGAGTGATCACAAGTAGGCAGAGAGGCAGGCCGGGGGGGGGGGGGGGGCGGAGCAGGCTCCTTGCTGAGCAGAGAGCCTGATTCAAGGCTAGATCCCAGGACCCTGAGATCATGGCCTGAGCTGAAGGCAGAGGCTTAACCCACTGAGCCACCCAGGTGCCCAGAGATGCTGTTTAAAATTTTTTTTTTGTTTTTTACATTTTTATTAACATATAATGTATTATTAGCCCCAGGGGTACAAGTCTGTGAATTGTCAGGCTTACACACTTCACAGCACTCACCATAGTTGAGCAGTCATTTTAACCTCCTGAGAAGTTATATGAAGACTTTTTAGTGGAACAACTGTGATTCAGGAGTGATAAAGATTTCAACTTGAAGAATAAACTAATGTTTCAAACTCATTATGGTCTAGAAGATCCTATGTCCTGTTAGGGTTTCGTTTTGGAGCAAGAAATGGAAATTAAAATCAAATGGAAAATTTAAGTAGGAGATCATTCAAAAGCCTCATATTAAAAAGGAGTAAGGGGAGCCTGGGGGGCTCAGTTGGTTAAGTGTCTGCCTTCAACTCAGGTCATGATCCCAAGGTCCTGGGATGGAGTCCCACACTGGGCTCCCTGCTCAGCGGGGAGTCTGCTTCTCCTTCTGCCTCTCCAACTCCCCCCAACCGCCCCGCACCTGCCACCTGTGCTCTTTGTCTTTGTCAAATAAATAAATAAAATATTTAAACAAATAAAGAAAAAGAAAAAGACTTTAAGAGGAGGGTGCCTGGATGGCTTGGTCGGTTAAGCATGACTCTTGATTTTTGCTCAGGTCATGATCTCAGGGTGATAAAACTGAGCCCCGTGTTGGGCTCTGTGCCCCGCAGGGAGTCTGCTTGAGATTCCTCTCTCTCCCTCTCCTTCTGCCTCTCCTCCATACTCCTGTTTTTTCTCTCTCTCTGAAAAAAAAAAAAAAAGACTTTAAGAGGAAAATAACATGAACAATGATTTTGTAAAAATGAGGTGTAAAAAATAAACAGATGGGGGACACTGCAGGAAAAAATGTTATAACCAACATATAGTTTCTCCTTCCAAATATTTTCCAAAAATAATCAAACCTGTAAAAGTTATATAAGGTGCAATAAATAATGCTTCATTGTAGCTCTTTTGGCCTTTCTTTCCCTATATGTAACCATATAGATAGAATCTGAAGACATCTGCTCCTCAAAACCTGTAAGGGGAGAGAAAGGACAGACCCATTCGTTAGGATTTTGTTTGCCTTCATGGAAGAGAGACCTGGTTTCTCTGGCTTAGACTGGGAACGCTGGTGTTTTCCTCCCATGACACAGAATCTGGGCCGATGGTCCAGAGCAGATGCTGGTGCCTGATGAAATCACCAAGGGCCTGGGCTCCTTCCTGTCACTCCTGACTTTGGCTCCCCCACCCCACATTGTGTCCACGCTCACAGGCAAGTAAAGAAGGAGCAAGTGCAAAGTGAAGGGCAGAGCTTTCTTCGTTTTCATTAACAATCAGCCAGCTCCGATTTCCAAGGTCGCCTCCATCCATAAGGGAATCTAGGAGAGGCGTGGGCTTTTAACCAGGTACTATGCCACCCCAAGTAGAGTTGAGTTCTTTTGATAAGGAAGAAGGGCAGTATGCTTCTATTCCTGATTTTAAATATTTGGGGCATCTGGGTGGCTCAGTGGGTTAAAGCCTCTGCCTTCAGCTCAGGTCATAATCCCAGGGTCCTGGGATCGAGCCCCACATTGGTCTCTCTGCTCGGCAGGGAGCTTGCTTCCTCCTCTCTCTCTGCCTGCCTCTCTGCCTACTTGTGATCTCTGTCTGTCAAATAAATAAATAAAACATTAAAAAATAATAAAAAAGTATTTATGCCATTTGCCATAAAATGGAAGTTAGGATTGATCTATTCTCTTATGACCTTTCATCTCCTGATGCAACTCAGAGTAGATATTCAACAAGTAAGTGCGGATTGATTGATGGATAGATTGATTGGCTCATTATCCTGGTAATTACCAAGCACACTTCACATCAGCGTGGTAGGATGTTTATAAACAAAATAAATGTTCCTACCCTTGAGGGGCTTGTAGTTGCAATTTCAGGCATTCGTGTACATAGAAGAGAGAACAATCTAGCTGGTGCAGAGTATAATAGCTTTGCTTATGTTTCATTTTTAATTTATTTATATTGTTAATGTATTTTTGACCTGGACTTATTGCTAGGGGTGTTTTCATCAAATTGTTTGGTTAAATATGATCAGTCCCGCAGAAAAACATAATAGGGGCATAAGACGCTTGGATTCTCACTGCATCAGGATTTGTGGGATGCTCATATAGTCTTTCTGCTTTTCAGTCTCTGTGCAATACAGATTGTAGCAATAGCCATCCAGGATAGGTAATGGGTGAGTGAGTGCCTCCAAAAGACAGTGAAGGAAGGGCATGGGCTCCTAAATCAGACTCCCAGATTCCTTTTCCAGGTCTGTCATTTATTGGCTTGTCACGAGGGAACTATGCCTCACTTTCTCAATCTGTAAAGTGGGTGAGGTTGTGCAAACTACAGAGAGCTGATGTGGAGATAAAGGAGCTATTATATGCTAAATGCTTAGAAAGAACTTGGCACATAGTAAACAGTAAAAATGAGCTACTATTGTATCATTATTTCAAATTGTTTATTAAGAAGTAAAATAGAATCTGTCTCGAAGTAGGGATTTGTTTTTGCCCCGTGCATGTTTTCGTGAGTGCTTCCTAGTCATCCCTCTTCCTTACCCCCTCCTCCGGGCATATTTTGTCCGTGTCTGTTTTTTTTTTTTAATTTTTCTTTTTCTTTCTTTCTTAAATTGATTTATTTATTTTCAGAAAAACAGTATTCATTATTTTTTCACCACACCCAGTGCTCCAAGCAATCCGTGCCCTCTATAATACCCACCACCTGGTTCCCCCAACCTCCCACCCCCCACCCCTTCAAAACCCTCAGATTGTTTTTCAGAGTCCATAGTCTCTCATGGTTCACCTCCCCTTCCAATTTACCCCAACTCCCTTCTCCTCTCCATCTCCCCTTGTCCTCCATGCTATTTGTT
>NC_081559.1:18243206-18417443 GCF_022355385.1 Mustela nigripes | reverse complement strand
TCTTTCATGGTTCACCTCCCCTTCCAATTTACCCCAACTCCCTTCTCCTCTCCATCTCCCCTTGTCCTCCATGCTATTTGTTATGCTCCACAAATAAGTGAAACCATATGATAGTTGACTCTCTCTGCTTGACTGATTTCACTCAGCATAATCTCTTCCAGTCCCGTCCATGTTGCTACAGAAGTTGGGTGTTCGTCCTTCCTGACGGAGGCATCATACTCCATAGTGTATATGGACCACACCTTCCTGATCCATTCGTCCGTGTTTGTTTTGACCTCTTTGCCTGGGCCAGAGGGGACTAAGGGAGCAGCTGAGATGGCTTTGAAGACTGGGAGAAGCAGCTCTGCAGGCTGAATGCCCTGAACCAGTGCGAGGTACTCTTGAGCTGGGTGCCAATCAAAGTAAAGCAATGGGACCTGCCAAGAGAGATGCTGACTTCAGCTGTTACTTGTGCCCCTTTCGGATTCTTCCTAGGTCTCTCTGACCTACCTGGAAGTGGTTTGAAATGATTTTTATTAGGCTTTCATCAATCTTCTCTCTATTTTCTTTCTTGGTATCTGGTGTCTAAGTTACATAGAGAGCCAGTGCCACATCCTTGGCCAACATTCTGCCTGACCCTCCCTTGAATGTGCTGCTCCCTCTCTCTGCTGCCAAATCCAAAGAGTGAGGTCAAGGGTTTGGGGGTCCAACTCCTTGTTAATCAATGGAGCAATGAGGCTATTTTGTGTTCTTTCCTGTTTTCCATTTCCTCTTGAACCAGAATTATAAATAAGATGCTCCATGACCTATGGGTCAAAAAGGGAATAATCAGGCAAATAAATTATAATGATTATAATGACTATTGGGAACAGAGCACATTAATAATAAATAGCAAGGATTCAGCTCAAAGACAAAGGCAAGGTCTCCGTGAGTTTCCTCTCTTTCTTTTTCTAGTTCTTATTTCATAACTTTTCTGTAGGTGGTAATAATGCTTTTAAAAGTGAGTAAAAATTTTCACCCCCCCATAACTTGCTAATTTTTATCCTGAATAAAATCCTCGACTGATGAAACATTGCTTTGTATTGTACTGTTTGCAAACAAAAAAGAGACAATAATCTACACTAATAAACAAATCTGAGAATGCATTTAACCCCCTTTATTTGTCTAATTAGAGAAATTTCTGGAGAGTGATTTTCAAAGGAAAACTGTTACAGCATTTGTGTCTAAATATATTTTCTTGCTTTTGTTCTACTTCAACCTGAGTATTTTAAAAACTCTTGTGTAGATTTGATGTTCCTTTGTTAAGGACACTGTTTTTTAGAACAAGATTTTTTTAAATTCCTTTTTATTTATGCAACCCTGAGCTTCTACATTTCTTGGTGAGATGTTTCTTTCTGAATTTCAAGGGAGTGATGTCTTGTCACAGCATTATCTGATGTTGTGGGTGTGGGTTTTATTTTATTACAGCAAAGCATTTAGCTCATTCTCTCTCTCATCTTCCTGGGCAAAGAGAAATGTAAACAGTGACAAATCTTTATGACTCTTTCCCGGATTTTTTTTTTTCTTTTCTGTGGTGTCACCGTCCACGGAATTCAAATACATGGTATTTTTTAAAAAAGATTTTATTTGTTTATTTGACAGACAGAAATTACACGTAGGCAGAGACACATACACACACAGAGAGAGAGAGAGAGAGGGTGAAACAGGCTCCCCGCTGAGCAGAGAGCCCGATATGGGGCTTGATCCCAGGACCCTGGGATCATGACCTGAGCCGAAGGCAGAGGCTTTAACCCACTGAGCCACCCAGGTGCCCCTCAATGCATGTTATTTTAAGAAGAAATAATCTCATTCGATAGTGAGCAGTTGCTATTATGAAAAGGACTAGCAAATAGTTTGTGAAATACCAAATGATCAGGTAATTTAAATTGGCTAGATGTGCCTCTCCCACCTTGATTACTAGGCACGAGGTTGATGACCATCCTTGTAACTCCAGAAAGACTTGCATGGCACTTATAAGTGAACTTAAGCTTTTTCACTTAAGCAAGGCTTCTCAACCCCAGCACAAATCCTGTGCTGTGGGGTCTTTCCTGGGCAGCACGGGATATTTGGAGGCATCCCTGGCCTCTACCCACTAGATGCCAGTAGCGTGCCTCTTCCAGTGTGACACTCAAGGATGTGTCCAGATGTGGCCAGATGTCCCCTGCTGACGAAGCAGGGAGCGCACCCTCTCACCCTCAGTTAAGACCCGCTGGTTTACGCTGCTCTTTTTTTTTTTTTTTTTTTAATTTTTTATTACGCTGCTCTTTAATCTGTAAGTGTAGTGTCAGTTTCTCTACAAAGGGCAAAATTATTAGAGGATATTAAAAATGAGAGCGCCCACGCTGCTGATGCGGAAGACAGGCACAGATGTGTACATGCTCCTTGTCTGTAAGAAAAGGGGGAGTCAGAGATTAAATTTCTGGTGGTGCTTGAATCAGTCTGCCTGATTTTTTTCTGACCAGCCGAACGCGAGGACGGGGAAGGCACAGAACGGCTAATGAAATGTCGCTTCGGCTAGTCTGGTCCGCTTGCTGGTTGGCGGTATGTTTGAGAATACTTCCCAGGAGTTTTTAATGTTTAGGTTTCTAACATAAAACATATATGAACTATAAAAAAAGAAATTCAAAAATGGTTCTAGAAGAAATCAATGATTATTTAAGTCTATTAAAATGGAAAGCATAAGATGTTTTAGTTCCTTTCTCCCAACCCCTGTCTTTTTTGTTATTATTTGTTAAATTTTTTATTACATAGCTACACATGTTCATTATAAAGACAGTCAAAAGTTGTGATAAGCCAAAGGGGGGAAACCATCCCAAATCTTAGTACTTAGATAGAACGAGGATTAGCATTTTGAAGTATTTCTCCAAAGATATGATTACGTAGCTTTCTTTTTCAGACAGTCCACTCTGAATAACACTTTAATATTTCCTTGCTATCTACTGCTACATCATGGTCATGCTGTCTTGGTCTTTATAGGGTGCATTTCTTCTGTAGACTCAGATGTCTCCTGATTTATGGTTATTGTTGCAAAATCCCGGCAAGGTAGGAGGAACAAGAATTATTATCTCTTATTTATAAAGTATTAAAAGGTAGAGAGGGTTTAAGTGGATTACTTAATGCCACCAAGTTTATCAGGGGAAGAGCTTTGAATAAGATCCCAGGTTTTCTGCTTCCTAATCCAATGTGCTTTCCATTAGCCTGTTTTAATTATTTTAAATATAGATTTATATAAAAACTTTCTTTACCAAAACTTTAGGTGCTTTAGGGGTAACTGGTAACTCAGATAATGCCTAAAATCCTTCTGGGAAGTTGTGATAAAGGGTGACAGTGGAGGGAAAGTGTAACTGAAATGAAAAGAGCAATCTAGAATGAGACGTCATAAATTTTGCCCTCCCCTCCTATAAGGTGGAAGGCCATTTAAGTGTGCTGAGGTGTGTGGCTGCTGGAGGATAAACATGTGCATCACAATTCTCTGAACTAGAGCAAAAAGGTACCTATAACGGGAAGGAGTGCAAAGCACTTTGTTTTTATTAAAGACATTTCCTCTCCTCGGGCTACTGCCTACTCACTTTTCACACCATGGCTCCCATGTAAGGGTGCCCTGTCATGGGACAGGGGTTCATGGGACAGGTTCATGGGACAGGTCAGTAGTTCTGGGAGTTGTTGCTCAGGCCTAAGAAAGTTACCCCTTATAAGACAAGTATTATAAATCAATAAAATGGGCTAGGTATGCATTTGGGAGTGGTGGGGACTGTGGCAAATGATGGGACACATGCTCCCCTCTAAAGGGGACAACCCACCTCAGCTGTAGTGGAAAAGTGGGCCCACTGGTTTCTGGTCTTCTGATTTTACTGAAAAACCCAAACTGGGATTTTTATGGAAAAAATCTTGATTAAAAACAAATGCAGTGCTGTCCACACTGTTATTTTAGCAAGTAATGTGTGCCTTGCAGGCCTCCATGTATCCTTAGTGTACTTAATATTTAGCCTCAAATATTATAGATGCTTTTAGATCCATAGTTCCACCAGGAATAACAATTGATCTGGTGGGTGATAATTTTCCTTTCAACTTGGAAATATTCCTCATGAGGGAACCTGATGGTGGCTCAACTTCTTCCTCTTTTTTTTTTTTTTTTAAAGATTTTATTTTTTTGACAGAGAGAGATCACAAGTAGGCGCAGAGAGAGAGAGAGAGGAGGAAGCAGGCTCCGTGCTGAGCAGAGAGCCCAATGGAGGGCTCGATCCCAGAACCCTGAGATCATGACCTGAGCTGAGGGCAGAGGCTTAACCCACTGAGCCACCCGGGTGCCCCAATTTCTTCCTCTTTACAAACTACTTCCTAACTTTGTTTTTATTAAAGACATTTCCTCTCCTCGGGCTACTGCCTACTCACTTTCCACACCATAGCTCCCATGTAAGGGTGCCCTGTCATGGGACAGGGGTTCATGGGACAGGTCCACGGGACAGGTCAGTAGTTCTGGGAGTTGTTGCACAGGCCTAAGAAAGTTACCTTGCAGTGTCTACCCTTGGTATGGTAAATCTGATGATCTCCTCTTGGGCTGCAGTTTCTCTGTAATTATAGGTGGTCTGTTCCTGCAGGAAACTAGAAGGTTATTTGCTACACACAACCATGAACAGTTGTTTTTCTCTAAAAATATATTCATAAACTGATTTGTTTTCTTCAAATATAACAAATCTTACTTCTTAGCATAGACAGGGAGAGTCATTTCCATCAGACCATGCTTGGAGTAGAGACATTCAACAAATTTTCTGTTCTGGAGTTCTGAGTTTTCTGTTATGAAAAAAACATTTCTCCCTGAGGAACTGAATTCTGAAGGCCCAGCACCATGATTTTATTTTCCATTCATTTCCTCTGGTGCCCTATAAAACAATTCCAGATATAGATATAAAAATGTGCAGAGGGTATTGTGTCGTGTAAATCATATATTATATGCACATATGTGATGCTAAGTGGATGCAAAATTTTTCAAGGTACTGTGGGAAAATAAGAAAACGGCCCGAGTTTATTCATAGAATCATGTTATTGAGAAGTTGGCCATGAGAGGGCAGCATTGCCCACACTAATCACACAATGGTGCCTGAACTTGAACCTCATAGATAACTGTTTGGAGGGTTTTCCACCATTTGGTTTCGAACACAAGGAATAATAAGAGAAACAGCATTATTTATGCTGGAACAGTCACCATTTTTTCAATAAAACATCTTTATCTTCTGGTCTAGGCAGCCATTAAGACAGGCTGTTCTTGTCTTAAAAGGGCAGATACCTCTTTCCTTGTGTTTCTTTTTTCTTTTCCAGTGCGCCTCTTTCACATTCTCTCCTGGTTCTGTAGTTTGATGATTTCTGTTTAAAAACTCACCCTGCACTTTTACGATCCTGGCCACATTCTTTAACCTCAGGGAACCCCAGCTTCTCTGGGAACCCTCGCGGGGCAGTCTGGGGTGGTGGGTAAAATGGGGCGTCAGCTACCGGCAGGTGTCGGTGCTGCCTTTTAGAGACCCACTTCTCCCCACCTGTCAACAGCGTCTGGCTCACAGGGCTGTAGTGAGGGTATACCTTATCGTGGATTTTATAAATGCCTAGGACACAGTGCTCAGTAAGCAGCAAAGGAATAGCAGTGTGTGTGTTTAATTGAATGAGCTGCTAACATTAAAAGATTTGGAGATCACATACAACTTCTTACTGATCTGACTTCATTCATGCATGTTACTGACTTGCGTGCCTTCCGTGGACACCGGGGCTCCCGTGTGTCCCTGCGGCCTTCGGTTTCCCACAGTCCATTCATGATCTCCAGAGAATACAGCCCGGCCAGGGAGAAGAGCTAAAGGGAGGGAAACTTTATTTCTGCCCCTGGCTTCAGAAGATCATTGCGCTGGGGCCTAATGGTGCTGCAGACAGAGCTTTCGATTTGAACAACTCAAAACCCTCAGAGCTGCAATTTACCTAATTTGTTTCTTTTGTCGGATTTTATTTTGAAGTTGAAGCTTTTGAGAGACTGGGAGAGGGCATTTCCTATGGGAAATTTGGTTTCCTTCTTTTCCTGATGGCAGGCGGGGGGTCAGGATTGTCCAGCTGGGAGAGGACATCTGGGGTCTGATGGGAGAACCCAAGGTCACTAGGGACCCACTCTGGAGAGGTACGTTGTTGACACCCTTTCTGTTTGCCCCTTTACTTTCCTCTGCCCCCCATTCCTTACAGGTTAGGGTTTCCTTATTTTTAGTGTTAACCTTGAAAAAAATTGTGTAATTTATAAAATGAGGTATAAAGGTTATTTCCTCACAGCAGGAGGCGGGGAGAAAGCTTTGCCTTCCCCAGGAGCCCTGGGGGTGGTGGTGGTGGGTGGATTTAGTGACCCTCTCAGCCGACTTGAAGAGCTATGCTAAGTTACCAAGGGAAACCCCCGGGCACGTTTATCGAAGCCTTTGCTGTTAAACGTTGGAGACAAATGCGCTTGTCGGAACTGCTCTCGGGGTGGCAGCAGACACTCAGAATGCTGTTTCTATTTGACTTACTGCATTTCTGCTCATTGAAAAACACAGCACATCGAGGGGCTGCTGTGAGAACACTTTGCAGCCTATAAATCGGGGCTGGAAGAGATGCTTAATTAAATCAGTCCGGAGGTTACAGGAAGGAAAAGCAAACCTCTCCTCCCAGAGTTGACCTGGTTCAAGTAATGTGGCAGCAAGAGGGCTTGGAAATGTGTTAGTAGGACCAAGGCACATATACCAGAGTCAGGCACTTGCCTGCCAGCGAAACAAGCACGAGATTAGAGGTAGAGCGGATCAACTCGGACTTTGACCTTCCCACGTAATTCTGTGTGCAAGAAACACAGGTGTGAAGATGACTGGAGAGGCGGAG
Source organism: Mustela nigripes (assembly GCF_022355385.1). Lineage (NCBI taxonomy): Eukaryota > Metazoa > Chordata > Mammalia > Carnivora > Mustelidae > Mustela > Mustela nigripes. Next base: position 18,410,549 of record NC_081559.1, on the reverse strand, counting down.
TGGCTCTGTTTCCGTTTATAGTGCAGAGGACGGGCTTCCTTAAACGAATTTAAATTCTACAGCATCCTGTTACCTGCTGGCCAGGACTCGGGAAGCCTAGAGTCAGTCTCATATCAGGACTCTGTGTTGGAAAGGGCAAATCATGAACTAGAACCTACCAGTTCATGAATGGGCCACGTGGTTAGAGTTTGGGGGTGTAGACTGTGGAGTCGGCCACAAAGCAAAGCATGTCTATGCGGCGGGGAAGGAGCAGGCTGCATTTAGGCTGGGGAAGCGAGTCTGTCACCAACTCAGCATGCCACGTGCGGGAAGGTTCCCCACAAACCTCGCTGGTCCCTCCTTTCCCCTTGAGCTCTCTCTGAGGTTCATGGGGGATCGTGAGGCACCTCTCAACAACCTTCTCTCCCCAGGCCTCCCTCCCCTAGTGTAAAGATTGGGTCACGTGCCTGAAAGAAAAACAGCAGGACACACACGTGGAATCTTGGCTTTTGGTTTTACCCCAAAGACAAGAAGGTTAATGAAGTAACTCAGATTCAGTCAAGCCCGTCGGTGTGGGTGGCTAGAACCCGAGTCTGGGTCCCATGGCCTGGTCTGAAGCATACGCGTTCCGGTGACAAACAGTCATGTAGGGGAAGGAAAAGTGGTTTCCTCCACTCTCGCAGGGTCTCTGGCTGGGTCTGAAGATTAAACTGACAAAGACAGATCGACGGGAGAAAAGCATACACATTTATTCAATACCAATTTTATGTGACACGGGGGCCTTCATCGGGAAACAAAGGCCCGAAGAAATGTTCACACTGAGTGTATCTGCACGATGTCGGAGAGCCTTGGGAAGATATGCCAGGGCAAAGAGTAGGAGCTCAAAGCAGTGAAGCGGGGGAAATGGAGCAAGGTCTGTTGGTTTGGGTTCCTTTCAGCATCCCTCCGTCTTGGGAGATAAAGATGCCCTTTCTTTCTCTTATAGGGAGGGCACCTCTCCCGCGAGGCTCTTATGTATGGCCCGCTTCAGGGGCATGAGGAGGTCAGAGAGTCCTTCCTATACCTGCCGCATCTCAAACGCCTGGAGCTGAAAGGTATCCCTAGACCGAGGTGTATATTTGGGATCGCATATGCAGAACTCCATCAGTCGTGGTGTGAAGCAGAGGAACCAGTGTCTTGGGATCATTCCCCACCCCCTCACGTCTAGGTCATATACACTGATTATGCATGTTTTTCATTCTTAATTTTCCATGACTTGTTATTTCCCATGGTACACCTGTATCAACCCTGTTAGCCTCTTTGGATCTATTTGTTAGCTGGATCAATTCTTGTTCGGACTGTAGGTTAATAGTCAGAGTAGGAGGGAAGGGGAGCTTTGGGGCAGGCATTTGTTCACATCTCCTGTGTCTGAGTAGACAGACAGGAACGCCCCCCCTCACGTTCCCCGTGCCATCCTTTGCGCTCTGGCACTGTCTTGTTTCCCATCCCCCTCCTCCTGTTTTCCTCCCCCTTACAAACTACAAATGGGGTCCGAGTGACACAGTTAGGGTTGAAGAAAGAAGGCAAGGGTTTGCCTCACGCGGAGCAGCTGTCCCTTCTCTCCATGTGCTCAGTAATGAACAGCAAAGAAACGAACAGATGAGGGAACAGAAGTGGAGAAATAAGGCTGGCAAAGTCAGAAGGTGTGTGGGAGGCCCGCGGAGCAGGGTTGCTGAAGGCAAGGAGTTAAGATCCAGGGCTGGGATGATGCAGTGTTTGACTTGAGCAGTCATCCACCTGTCTGACCTCAGCTGTAAACTCAGGGGCCAGACTGGATGTGCTCTAGGGCTGGCTCTGGGGCGCCAGGAGCTCACGAACCAGGGAACTCAGTTTGCAACTTCAAACTCCTAGAGCATGCTTTTAAAGTTCATTTATTAAAAAAGAAAGCTGCCTCTGATCTGTAGATTTCTACCCCATTATCAATGCAGTTATGTATGAATGACTTGTTAGAATCAATCTTTAAAAAAAAAAAAAAAAAGGAGCTAAAAGGCAGAATGATGAAACAGGTGAGGATACTACCAGACTCATTCTGGTAAGTGAATAATTTGTTTATTCCCTCCGTACTTGGGGTTGCCACTAAATCTGGTCTGGAGGAACCAGTAAATATTTTTAATGTGACAAGAAAATCAAAGCATTCTGTGCATGGCACACTTTGTTACTACAAGTTTTATTTCTTTTTTTATGATTAGCCATAACCTTTTGGGCCTGATCTCATCCAAGAGCCGCGTGCAATCCCAAGAAGGGTGAGGGGCCAGCCAAAGCCACGGCCACGTGCTGGGCCGTCTGCCAGTAATTCACGCGACAGTGGCCTGGCCCTTCCAGTATGTTGCGTGGAGCTGACTTGTGACACAGTTCAAGAGTAGTTGTTTTTCTTGTGGTGTTACTGTATATGTCTTAGGCTAATCATAGGGAGGGGTTCAAAACCTCTCCAGACCCATACCCACTCTCCACCCAGCTAACACCATTTGCTTTGTGCATTTTAACCCACCTGCTAGCAAGTTTATTCTTTTCTCTCCAGTGCATTAAGTAAAGGAAACACACACATACAGAAAACCACCTGCCAATCCTTGTGAAAACCTAATAAAAATACTAGCAAAGAAAGACAGGGTTTATTTAATTTGGGTTAACCATGGGCACCATGAATTTCCTTGTCTCAGACAGCTCATAGCTTGGCGAGGTTCTGTAAAACTCAGAGACAGCAAAGTAGAGCTGTTAGCAGTTCCTACCTTGCGCACAGAGAGTTAAACTTAAGGAAAAAAAAATTGAAATGCAATCCTGGCTCGGGTTACCCATTAGCTGGGTATATTGACCAAACTTATAGTCAGATAATGCAAACAATAACAAAGTTATTGATTGAGGAGATGTCAGGCAAATAGGTACTTATCATGATGCTGCTGATAAGCTCGGGGTCTCCCTCACGTGGCAGTGACAGAGGCCTATTGATTCTGCAGCTGGTCACCCGTGGTTTCCAGCCGACATGGAACCCACAGGCTGATTCTACATGCAGGAGCTAGACTTCCCTAGCATAGTGGGGGGCGGGGTGCTGCAACTGCCTAAGAGAATGCCGCCGAACTCAGGCTGTGGGGAGACCAAGGGTTGACTCCACAGCGAAAAGGAGCCTCTGAGCAAAATCTAGCGTGCCACTAGGGTCACAGAACAGCATGGGGCTGTCTCCTCTGTAGGGCGTGCTTCCTTCCCCGCAGCTGGAGAATACCCTCGAGAGCAGGTCCTTAAGCAGCTGGCATTAGTGCTGAGCTCTGAGCTGACCAGTAGGGGTGCGGAAGACAGATGAGACCCACAGACCCTCCCCACTGAAAACCAAATGTATCACCTCCACAGCACATCTGCTCCCCAACCTGGGCCTTCCAGTTGGCAGGGAAATCTGGCCAGACGTATTATTATTGCTTCTCCCAGCATGTGATCTGCCTGAGGCATTCATGGTTGATTGTCTAAATTTTAGATGTGAACCAGCAAAATGCCATCTCTCTTAGCACTTTTAGTATTAGCCGATTATATGGCCGTGAAGGAGATGTAATAATACTCATTAGTTTTTTGGATGGCCTCGCAAGAAAAGGATGGTTGATGTCTGCCAAACAGAACTGGTGATTGTTTTGACACTTGAGGGTGTGAGGGAGAGAGGGAAGCGGGCGTGGGGGTGTAGTGTCGAGGATGCGATGAGGAGGGAGTTATTTGTTTCTTACTTTCCCATAGATAATTCTGTAGATGATTTGCTCATCTCGTATGGAAGGGAACAAAGCACTTTGTGTTCATCATTATCCATTCTTCTTCATCCAGAATGACACCAAAGGGTATGGGATATTTACACAAAGGTCATGCTCTAGGAAGGAAGATGAATTCCATTCATTCTTTCATTCATTCATTCATTCATTCATTCATTCATTCAATGGATATCTACTGAGGGTCTACCATGTGCCAGGCTCAGTGCCCGGAGCTGGGTAGAGTCGTTGGACAAAGTAACCAGTTCCTGTCCCTTGTTGACTTCCATCTGAAAGGTGGGGTGGGTTAGAGAGAGATTCGGCGGTAGACAAACATGTTTAATTACTTGTTGCCCTATTTTGGGAGATCTCGGTTGTTGCCAGTTTCCCTGCTCCTCTAAACAGGGAGAGGGCCTCTCTTGGAGGCCTAGGATTCTTCTGTGGGAAAACCACCGCTGGTTTTAAAGGCCTCGAGTTCCGAATCGGGATGTCCAGCCTTACAGATGGTGTTTTTGAGCCTTCTTTCTTGGAATTGTTTTTCAATCCTTACTTTTAATATCCTCTGTCCTTTGAGGGTGAATCTGAGTTGACTTTTAGAAATAGTCAGGCATCATCTGGCCTTACATCTGGTGAACGTGATGACAATGAATCATCACCATCTTCTGTTGTTAAAAATGTGTGACTATAAAGTAATGGGACTGATTTGGGGCTGGGTAAGGCTTTAAAAGCACTCTGAAAGCAACTCAGAGGAGGACTTCTGAAGGGTTTTCAGCCCTGGCAGCATGTTTGCTAGAGGGAAGGAGAGCAGACTGCCTGAGGACTTGGACATCAGGGGGTCCCGGGTTTCTCTTGGACTCCTGTGCTTCCTCCCTGGGAAGCTGGGTACTTGGCCCCTGTCAGCCTCAAGTTGATCATTTGCAAAATGAAGCTAATCTTTTCCATCACACGGAGTTATGATGAGGGTTAAATAACATAAAATAACTAACAGTAGAGCATCTGGTACAGTGCCTGGCATATGGCGGTTGTTATTATCAATAATACATGAAGCACTTCCCAGAAGGAATACATTGAAGGCAATGACTTTTTTTTTTCCCCCTTCAGACTGTAACTTCCAACCTGTTTCTAAAGGTATCAGCTCCACATGTAGGAGAGTTGGGTATTATCTGCTTGCTGCCCCAGAGCTGCTCTCTACTTTTCTCCAAACTGCTCTTGCCCTTTGTGGACTATATTGGGCAGACGTGGCTGGGTTCTGTGGCTTCTGGATGGATGGGGTCAAGTGTGGCATTGGCAGGTAATCAGAAGGCAGGTGAATGGAGTGGTTGGGGTATTCATTTGGCCAGCCCTGTCCTAGAAGGTGTCCATCCTCCCCCAGAGCCAGCCCCACTGGGCAGCTCCCTCCCCCCTCACCTACGGCTGGTAGCAGCCCTGTGGTTGCTAGACCCCAGGAGGCTTCACTATCCCTGTGGGGTTCTTTTAACCCTACCCATACCAGCAAATAAACTCTTCATGAACATCTCCTTAGGGAACCTCGCTGCAGCCCTGACTGATCCAGTTACCATATACTTAATTAGTTTCTAGTTTTGATCTATTGCTCTAGGGTTGCGATTAAAATGGTTTGTGTTGGGACGCCTGGGTGGCTCAGTTGGTTAAGCAGCTGCCTTCGGCTCAGGTCATGATCCCAGCGTCCTGGGATCGAGTCCCACATCGGGCTCCTTGCTCGGCAGGGAACCTGCTTCTCCCTCTGCCTCTGCCTGCCATTCTGTCTGCCTGTTCTCGCTCTCTCCCCCTCTCTTTCTCTGATAAATAAATAAAATCTTTAAAAAAAAAAATGGTTTGTGTTGACTGTGTCTGGAAAGAGAATGGGATCTTATGAATTCTGAGCTATGCAAAAAGCAGATTTTCACAGAGACACTGAGAGTACCCTTCAGAAATGCATATGCCTGACGCTCAGCTTGCTTTCTAGGCAAACCGTGGGATTGCGCTCTTCCCGCTGTCCTCCAGTAGCGTTGCGCATGTCTTCATGCTAAGTGCTTGCATTGTCAGAGGAGCACTCAGAATAAGTAATGCTACTCAGTGAGTCACAAATGGAATCCATGTCAGCCAGTGTCGTGAAATGGATCTATAACTGGCTTTTTGTCCCTCAATTTGAGCTGATCTAATTCAATTTCTATGATTTATAGCTTGAGAGAAGACACTTTCTGTCCCCCTCCCGAACTTTGATTCTGTTTCTCTCTTCCTCCCAAATTTCCTGGGATTGGAAGGGAATTCATTTCTGAAAGCAAACTTGAACCTATGACCACAACCTAGTGCTAATGATCATCACTTCGTTTTACTACTGATGTTAACACCGGAGATAGGAAGTATCACGAAAACCAGTCTGCGTCTTTGATATAAAGATGAGATTTCTTTTGTAGGAAAAACAAACAAGTTTCTGAGAAGTTGACTGTGCAGGCCACGAGGACAGTGTCATGGCTGGTCTGACTTGACTTGCTAATGTAAAGATGGACGCAGGGCGCGTCTATAGTGGCCGCTTCCCAGCCTACCTCCTTCCACCCCTCTGGCATATTATCCCCAGGTTCCCTTTCTCTGAAAACTGCTGTGGGTCAACAGGATCCTCTTTAACTGAAGGCTACTGTCCTCTCCACCCATCCTGTAGTAAATGGTTGACAGGAGGGCACAGAAGGCAAAACTCCTCCTCTTAAGGGCAGCGTGGCGGCCAGTGCACCTCCCTTCCTTTCCTCTTGATGGCTTCCTTCCCCAGCCGGGTCCCCTCACCTTCTCACAGCTCTTTACTTTTGGATATGCCCTCTCTACATCATGCACCGCTCAATTCCCATCTCCGGCTGTCCCTCAGGAAGCCCAGCCTTTCCTCTGGGTTTTTGCTGAAAGGCTGGGAAGTGTGAGAGGCGGAGAGAGAAAGGTGTTCTTCCTCTTCCGTGCATGAAGTGATTTGGCAGTGGCTGCTTCTCGGATGCTCTTGGAATAAACAGACACCATGTTGATGACGGCATCGGAGATGTCCGCGGCGCGAAGAGTTGTGTGAGTTCTGACTTTTACCAGCGTGAGAAGACTTTTAAATATTCTGACCCTAAACTGTCTCCGGGCAGCTGAAGTCACCCAAATTCTGGAGTCCTAAAAACTGTTTGCCATTCGTTCTGTGGAGAGTTTTTGTCAGATCTCTCATCCTTGAGCCTTTGGTTTTAGTCCTGGGTCTGTGGTGTTTGTGATGACTTGCAAACCTCGTAGCCTTGGACTGTCTGGGAACATCTTGCTATTCCTTTCGGGGAAGGCCTCTCCCTTCTTTTTTGCTGAATCAGGCCGCTCACCATACAGAAACCTAAAACAACCTCTGAGGGGCCGTGACCCTCTCTGGTCACTCCAGTCGCTCTTACGTCTCGCTGACATTCATTCGTAATAATAATTCCACGGAGCTGGACTCAAATTTATGGCTCCAATAGCCCTTCTTTATTTAAAAATTAAAAAAAAAAATCATGTGGTATAACATACATACATAAAAGGCACACACATCTTAAGTGTGCAGGTTGATGAGTTCTCACATATTGTATTTTCCCCAGAAACCACCACTTGGATCAAGATGTAGAACATTTCCAGCACCCCCTGCTCCTTCTCAGTCCATTAGCATCCACCCGCCAGGAAGAGGTAGCCACAATTCTCACCTCTAATTATAGACTAGTTGCATGCGTTTTTGAACTTCATATAAAATGGAATCGTGCAGTATATAATCTGGCCTCTTTCACTCATCATTATGCCTATGAGAGCCATCCACATGGTTTGTTCTTCTGTTTATAGCATTTCTTGTTATATGTTTTATGGTTCTGTATGTTTTCACCCTGTTTTCCTTTTTACCTTGCCTGCTTCTTAAAGTACAGGCTGTATCTTCTCTATATTCCATATTTGAGCATAGCGTGGACGTATAAAACTATGACGTGGGTGGGGCGCCTGGGTGGCTCAGTGGGTTAAGCCTCTGCCTTCGGCTCAGGTCATGATCTCAGGGTCCTGGGATCGAGCCCCACATCTGGCTCTCTGCTCAGCAGGGAGCCTGCTTCCCCCTCTCTCTGCCTGCCTCTCTGCCTACTTGTGATCTCTCTCTCTCTCTGTCAAATAAATAAATAAAATCTTTAAAAAAAAATATGACGTGGGTGATTGCTGACTGATTCCTGTTTATATGGTACTTAGTGAAAGCAAGCTTTTGTCTTCTCTTCCTGGTAGCATTGTGTGTATAGTTGAAATAGTCGTGTCCAGGGCTGCAGCATGTTTTACTGTGAATTGACAATAGTAATAAATATTTATAGAACCTCTGTCCAAGGGATCCAGGGTGACTTGCAGTTTCTAGTTCATCTTTTCATTTCTCTTGGAGCTTGGCAGGAAAGCCAGCAAGGCCCTTTTCCTGAAGGGTGAGCTTAGAAGTCCTGAGGTTCAGCCTCTAACCCCAAGTCCTAGAGAACATTAGTGGCAAAACTGAAGCTGTAGCCTTGTTTTAGTTCACTCTCTCTCTTGGATCCAATCCTAGGTTTCTCTCATCCCTAGGAAGTACTTTAGGACCATTCCCAGGGAAAGAAATGCATTAGTACAACCACAAGTATCAGTAGAGGTTTAAAGTTTTGGAATCCTATTATTAAGGGAGTTCTTGTTATGCTACTGTTTCATTCTTTATGAGTGAGGATTGGCGGCTTGTCTTAAATTTTATTTTCTCCTCTACCTTTTGTGATACTTTTTATAGGTGTTATTTTTAAATAAATCAGATGTAGGAAGTTACAGATACACAGACCAGATAAGGGGAGGTGTTAACCGATGCCGTTCTGTATTAAAGTATGTTTTCTGTTTTTGGGGAATTCAGCACCCTGGGGACCACAGTGCAGGAAAGGCTACAATGCTGACCCCCTTCTTATCATATCTGTTTCTTCTTCTTCTTCTTCTTCTTCTTCTTTTATTTATTTATTTTTTTGGCCATAATCTCTCTTCTTTTGTTTCCTGTGGGATCTCATTTCCTATTTATAATAGAAATGAGAGGGAAATCGGATTCATTTGATAAGAAAAAAAAAAGTGATGCCCAGCATGGCTAGATAATTGAAGTCTTTTATAACATATAAATACTGGCTATTTGATTCACAAACACATGCAATCGTAGATAGTAGACAGTAGGCACTTGCCACAGGGGCTACGGGGATTTGGGCATTTTTGTTGAGTTTTTGGGAGAACTTATAAAATTGATTAAAATCAAATCTATCTTCTTTCTTGTCTTAAATTTCAATTTTGCTTTCTGTCCTGTTGTTTGATCTGTGGTTTGTTGTATAGGGAGAAAAAATATGTTTTCCTCCTACTTTTCTAGGTTTTCAGCTGGGGCCCCTGTAACAGCAGAGAGAGGAACAAGGGAAAAGCATACACATTCATTTAATATTTTAATGTGAGTTTTATGTGAGATGGGAGCCTTCATCAGGAAAGGAAGATGTGCAGAAGGAGTCGGGCCAGAGCGTTTTCATACTAGGTTGGATAATGGAATTAAAAGTTGTGGGGAGGGGCGCCTGGGGGGCTCAGCGGGTTGGGGCTTCTGCCTTCTGCTTAGGTCATGGTCCCAGGGTCCTGGGATGGAGCCCCACACCCGGCTCTCTGCTCAGCGGGGAGCCTCCTTCCCCCTCCCCCACCCTCTCTCTGCCTGCCTCTCTGTCTACTTGTGATCTCTGTCTGTCAAATAAATACATAAATAAATTAAAAAAAAAAGTTGTGGGGAAATGTGATAGGACAAAGGGGTGTGAGCTAAAGGCAGCAACCTGAGGGAAACTTAGCAAGCCCCTCTGTTGTTTGTTCAGACTTCTTGTTCCTCTTCGAGCAAGGCTGCTCCTTCCCTCTGGGGACAGGGAGGGCGTCTCTCAACGGAGGGTCCTATAACCTGCTGCAGGTAGAAAGGGGAGGGCAGAGACTCCTTTCTACCCCTCAGTTTCTCTGACTCCCTTAGCTTAAGATGGTCAATATACAGAGGAGCCATATTTTGGGGGTAATGTGCCCTGAGCCCCATCATTTGATATCTTAAAATCTCCTGGTATCATCAGTCTTTCATCACTTCTTTATAAAGGAACTGAAATGGAATTTATCAATTTATCCCTATTTCCAGCTTCTGTCTGTTTTTCCTAGCCCAAGTTGTAATTGGGATTGGGATAACTGCAATTTTCTTCTTAACTGCTAGAGAGATTTCACAAGAAGCTGTAAGAACATCGCTATATATTAATGGCAGTTGAGCCCCGATTTCGTGAAGTGTTTTTGATTCTTTAATTCAAATCATGAAAGTACTGAACCCATGAATAAATAACTGTTCTTGGGGGAAAAAAAAAAAAACAACCCTACATAATAACAAATATCAACAAAGGATCTGGTCATGGCACACATTGCAATTCACATTGCAATTATATTCTTCGATTTGAAAAAAAGTTCAAAATGCCACGTCGATGCTCAGTCCAGGAAGGAAAAGGCTTTACGATCTACTTTGTTCGTGGGATGCTGTAACAATAAACAGAACTGCTGTTCTGGAAGCATCTGTTAAACCAATTACATGGCAAATTTTCAAGTCCTGCAATGGGTAGGGCAGTTTTGTAATTGGTGAAAACTTTGATAACCAAGAGAAGACAGGATCTAGAGAAGAAAGCAGGTGATAAATAGGGGTGTGTGGCCAGGATTCTGACGGTGTCTATGTTTTACTGCAACTTGGAAATTAGACACTTTTACATGCAATATTTTTTTTTTCACATAACAGTTCCCAAATAAACAGTTAAAGTGGTTTTAGGTGATTAAAGCAATATAGAAGATTAGTTTTGTTATGTATAATCACCTTTGCTTCTCCTTTATTGATGAAAAGAGCTTTTCTCAGCGGGTTGTGTTATCTATTTTAGATGTTGCCTGATCTTGTTTTTTAAATGTAAATCAGCTTTTTAATCTTTTTTTATGTAAATTTGATAGCCCGTACCAGCAATTATTCTGCTTTGTTGCAGCTCCTTCTTTAGAACTGTCTCTGTTTTATGTTTAATTGTCCTAATTGTCCAAATTTGAATAAACCTGGAGAACAGCAATGGAGATCATTACTTGTTTTTAAATTTACAAAAAGGTTTAAGCACTCCTTCCTGAACTTCCCTTTAATTCTTTACACTGTTAATTATGATCTGGGAGATTGGAAAACCTTGTTATTGTCCCCAGAGCTGCTACTCCAAATTATAGGTTTGTTTATTCTTGTTTTACTACTTTATAGCAGACTTCTTCTTCTGAACATGATAAAAAGCTCATCAGAGAAAATTTACATTCACTTTTTAATCAGTGCAGGATTTTAGCAAGGGGATATCTACATGAAGATGTACATTCTGAGGTTTTAGAGGTGGGAGCCCGTGACTGGAGTCCAGGAAAGGCAATTCATCCGCGTCATTTACCCATGCGTCCGTGCGTCCGTGCATCCGTGCGTCCGTGCATTCCTCCTACCCACTCCTCTATCCTCCCATCTAGCCGTCAATTTACGGAGGGGCTGAACTGGGTGACACTTCAATTCAATGAGATTATGTTTTGATTTAAGAATTTTTTTAGAAAATGAGTAGATTAGATTTTAGGTCAAAACGGATTGAATTTTAAAGTTGATTTATTGCATAAGATAATTGGAGAAAACAAAAACAAAAGAAGAAAACCAAGGGGAATCTTATCTCTGTTTATTAAGGTTCTTTGCAGCTTGGGGGTTAGGCTTTGGTTCAGTTCAAGGCCTTGGGGAGGAGACAGGGCACTTGATTCAGCAGGTGGACCTGAGACTCAGGTGTGTCTGATCCATCTCTGGCTGGGGCACTGATGTCCAGTATGTTTCTGTCACATACACCTGTGTCCTATACAGTATCTCTCACTGGGACTCTTCTACCACCGCCCTAAAGATAAGCCACCTTCTCAGGTTCCCTCAGCAGCTAGGCATGTGCGGAGAGAGCAAGGTATGCTAATTTCTGGTCAGTCTGACATGCCAGTTCCCAGTTGGTGGGCTCAGATGTCAGTGAGAGAAATTCTTCTTATGATAGAAGCAGTCACAGAGAGTACACGGATAACTAACTCGACTGGGTTTTGTGGCCAGATCTCTTCCAGATTGCCTAAACAGACAGCACTGGCGTGACTTGGACAAGTCACTGACACCCTCTAAGTTTAATTTCCTCTCCTGGGAGGCCAGGGGTAGGAATAATTCTCCCTGGTGCAATCCAAGGAGAACAGACAAGCGTCAGTGTTTTAAAGGAGCTCCATTATCATACACAAGGTCAGATCAAATGAAAATGAAATGTTCTCTTGTAGCATCTCTGAGTTTCGGCAAGTGAATTCTAGTCATGCTTTGTGTTCACAGACAGGAAATATCTATTCAGAAGGAATGAATAATAGATAACTACTTTCTTTGCTTTACACCTAGTTATAATTCTACAACTAACATAATATTAAATGAGTTCCCTTCCTCCCAGTGATGTTTCATATTTGCGTTACACACTCTAACCTCAAAACTTAACAGTGTGAAAATTCCAACAGCTGGGGAAAATGTATCTTTAATTTTCCCACCAATTTACCACCCCCTGCCCTCTTGCTCCAGATTTTCTGCCCAGTTCTTAGGCAAATGCTCTGTTCTAAGTCCCTCTGTTTTCCTAAAGATGATGGACCCCAGCCAGTCTTAGCTCCGGCTTTTCAGACCTGGTTTTTATTTGCTGGGTTTTAAAACCAAGGTCTATTTTCACTGTGGCATGTCAGATACCTCATTCACTGAATCGTACCTCAAATAAATTTAACATAATTGTTTTTGAAATTGCATGTAGGGTTCATTTTTAGTGTTAGATAGCTCATGAATCATAATTTATGTTAGGCAAAAAATTGTAATAAAAACTTAGCCTGGTGTATAAGAATTGTAGACAATGTTGTTATCTACAGTGTGTTAATGGTACGAATAAAGAAAACTGGAATCAAGGAATGACATAACTTTGGGAAGAAATTATAGACATAATTTCATTCACTATTCTTTGAAGAAGTGAGGGGGCAACAGTTCTGAGAGATAAAGTGACTTGTTCAAGGTCACACAGCTGGTTAGCTCCAGAATTGGCCCTAAACTTCACAGTTTTTGGCGCCTGGTCCAGCACACTTTCCATCACAACATGCAGCCTCTTAGTTTGTTGGTTTTGGGTCAGAGATATAATTAACACAGGGCAGGAAGCCTAGATTATGAAAAAGTTGGAGGGGAATCTAATGAAAATCAAGCTTTATGAAAGTCCTAGGCAGTCGACCTGTTTTATGATCTATTCATGGTGTCTGGCTGCATTTGGAGTTTGGCAAGGGGATCTTCTTTCCTCTTTGACCTGCTGGTTCTCTTCCTCAACTGGTGACTTAAGGGTCTACAGAGGGTGCGCAAATTCTTGCCAAGTGATAAAAGTAATACAGTAATAAATAACAATAAACACACAAGTACAGAGAAAGTAAAAAACAATATTGAAGAGAGTCACATAGTAATAAAAAAAGTCCTGTTGCAAGAATTCAGATGGGAGGTGATGAAGCATGTGGATGGAGCCCACTCATCCTGTAAGTCAGGTTGTGATCAATAAGGAAAAGTAGTATTTGGTGTTGAAGGGGAGCAGAGTATGCTGCCCCCACAATGGACCACTTTAGCATTTGGATTACTTTGAGCTGAAGGCAGTCCAGAGCCATCAGACTCAGGAAAAACTTTTACCTATCCCTTAACTGCCTTAATGGATTTAGACAGGGGGCCTGGTTCAGAAAGAGAGCTATTTCTAAAGAGAGAGAATTTTTTTCTATCTGAAAGGCTTGCTTGCATGGCAGGGCAAATATCTGATTAGCAGATATCAGCTCTTGTTATCTTTCTGTGAATTGCCTCCTCACCCCAGCACACATCTGGAAGGCTCACTTCCCTTCCCACTGCCTAGCTCAAGATGACCTCTAAGCCTCAGTTCTCTGACTGCCATTGAGTCTCATATCTTCGGGGGATTTTGTATGTATGAAATTAAATTTATTTTTCTCCTATTGATTTGACTTACGTCAATTTACTTATTACACCAGCCAAAGAACCTAGACGAGAAGAAGGGAAACTCTTTTTGCCACAATAGTGTCAAATGATAATATAAAAGCATGGTTGCTTGAAAACCAAGATGATATGGATAAAAAAGGGGGCCGGGCTTAGGACTGATGCAGACCCTTTGGCCATACAGATAATATGAGATACAATGGAGACCTGAGGGATTATAAATTTATACCAAGTCCACATGGAATCATACACACACACACAAAAGTGTGTGTGTGAAGCCATTGTAACAGAGTGAGAATGCTGGGAGTTTTAAGTCCTCCTAGACATGACCGTTCTTTTAGTTGTTGACAGATATTACCAATTCCAGTTGATATCAGAGTGCCATCCTTTTATTCTAACTTAATATATATATATATATATATTTCTAATTTACATTTACATATCATTTTATACTTATATTTATTTATTTGAATTTCTATCAACTTAATTATTTGCATTCTCTATCTTGAGAAGTTCCTTCATGATATCTAGTTACCTGGGAGCTGAATTATAATCAGAATGCCAATTGGTGAGCATAGAGTAAAAATTGCCTTGAGAAGATATTTCATGTGAACTCTGAAAAGTCAGACGAATTATCCCTACCTCACAATGGAATACACCACTCTGATGACTGGATAATGGAATCCTCACATTCAGTATCCTTTTACGTCAAAAAGTATGAGTTCCTTTGGAGTGGAAGACGTGTTATGGAACAAAATTTATAAGCTATACGTGATAGGCAAAATGGCCCTCCAAAATGTCGAAACCCAGCTCCCTGGAGCCGTGAATGTTTCCTTGCATGGCAAGAGGTACTTCGTATCTGCAATTAGGATTATGGATATGGATAATCCGGGTGGGCTCTACGAAACAGAGAACTCTGGTTGGAGTCAAAGACCGGCAGTGGAATAAGAGGCAGGAGAAGGAATCCAAGAGAGTCCAAGTGTGAGAAGGGTATGAAGCACTGTAACCTGTTCTGAGCACAGGGAGCCACCTACAAGGACTGAAGAGAGATCTTGAAGAGCTAAGGGCAGCCCCTTGGCTGACAGCCAGCAAGCAAACAAGGACCTCAATCCTACAACTGCAAGAAATGAAATTCTGACAACTGAAAAAGCTTGGAATTAGATTTTTCCTCAGATCTCCAGAAAGGAATGCAGCTCTTGATTTGGTCTGGTGAGACCTGGAACAGAGAAAAACCCTTGAGCCCCGCTCTGGCCAGACTTCTGACCCATGGAAGACACAAAATGGCAATTTGTTACTGTAGCAATAGAAAACTGAAACACTATGTTAATAGGTTTGAGTTCAATCTAAGAAAATAATCTGAGAAAAATAACATAGTTGTGTGTGGGAACACATGACCCAAAACAGAATTCAAAGGACAAGGACAGTGAAAGACCCAGCTAAGGTCATTCAAACACCGACTGTTATCTGTAAGATAACGAAAAGTGAACATCTGCTTCTTTGCATAATTTTGATCAAAGGAATATGATATATTTTGCACACATTTGGAGGAACACCGGCTGCATTAGGATTTTCTTTTTTTTTTTTTTTTTTTTTTTTTAAGATTTTATTTATTTATTTGACAGAGAGAGATCACAGTAGGAGAGAGGAAGGGAAGAGATCACAGAAAGAGAGGAAGGGAAGCAGGCCCCCTGCTGAGCAGAGAGCCCGATGTGGGACTCGATCCCAGGACCCTGAGATCATGACCTGAGCCGAAGGCAGCGGCTTAACCCACTGAGCCACCCAGGCGCCCTGCATTAGGATTTTCACCAGGGAAGAACTGGTGTCAAACTGGGGCCCAGGACGTGGAACCAACTCCCTATGTTGTGATGACAAGGAGATGGATGTACAAATCTAATTTGGGCGAGTACACGAGTGAGCAGTCATGGAGTGTGCAGCGGAAGGTAGAGGGCACCTCTGTTGACATACTGGGTTGAAACACGATGAAGTCAAAAGAAAAAGGAAAGGGAGAAGGACTTTTTATGCTCCTCTGTCACTTTCAGTTGGCATAACTCTGTCGGCCCCTCCTGTTGGCTCTAGGCTTGGACATATGATCCAGGGCTGGCCCATCCATGTGTTTTTTCCTCTCTTGCTACAGAGATTGTTTCCAGATGTGACACGAAGGTAGTCCAAAGAGCACCAGGCCCTTCTCAGGGCCTGTTGTGAGGGCAGTGCTCTGCACGGTGTGGTGAATGGGGTGGAAGACTGCTCGGACTGCCTGCGGGAAGGGCATATCTGGGAATGACATCTGCATCGACAAAGTAGAACTGAGAAGAGGGAGCGAGACGGACACCCGTGGCCATGCAGGTCCAGTGGATCCTCTGCATTTTACCCTGGACTCGTTCAGTTGCTTGGTTTAAAGATATCTGAGGTGGATCTTTGTCCTGATGTAGAAAGGGTCTTCACAAAACTGTAAGCGTCAGCGCAGATGGCTTGTAAATCTCGGCACTTCTCTGGTAACCCATTTCCAGTTGCCTTTCGAACATCTACACTGGAGACAATTTCTGACATGAAGACTTGAATGTGTTGAACGCTGAGCTCATCATGACCTTTATTCCTCTTCCTACCATTTGTTAGGATCCCCCCCTCCATGCACCTGACCTTGCCTCTTTTTCTATTAGGGTTGGGGACACCGTTTGAAGAGTAAGTCTTTCTTTACTCCTCCTTTGCATGTCTTCCTCTCCCACACCCCATGTGAATTTGGTGGCTTCTCCACCCAGAGTTGGTGCACCACACTCCTGAAACTATAGTTGGTCCAGGGATGGGCATGTGACCCAATCTGTCTTCTGTCACCTGCAACCTAAATAGTCTTGACAAATAAAAGTTCTGACGTGTCCTACGCCTCCCTCTAACCAGCCTATTCATTCTCAGGTGCTTTAGTTTGGGAAGATATTTTCTATCTCCCTTTTTTTTCTTTTCTTCTGAATTCACAACATTTCCCCTAATTATATAAGAAATAAATGTCCGGCAGAGATGTGAAAAATATAAATGGGTGTGTGATAGAAAATACAATTCATTGTTTCTAAGAGTTTATGTGATTAGATTGGGCTGACCTGGATAACCCCTGTCCACGACCTTAATTACATCTGTGAAGCCCTTCTTGTCATGCAAAGAAACATGTTCACAGGTTCCAGGGAGGAGAGCTTGGATGTCTTTGGGGACATTTTGCCTATCACATATAGCTTATCAATTTTGTTCTATACCACATTCTCCATTCCAAAGGAACTCATACTTTTGGTGTAAAAGGGTACTGAATTGGGGTTTTCATTATCTGGTCATCAAAGCAGTATATTTGGTTATGGAATAGGGATATTTCATCAGGCTTTTCTAGAGTTTGCATAAAACATCCTCCCAAAGCAATTTTTACTCTAGGCTCACCAATCAGCATTCTGATTAAAATTCACCAGCCAGGTAGCTTGATACCAGGAAGGGACTTCCCAGGATAGGGAATGCAAATAATTGGGTCAGTAGAAATTAAAATATATGTTAAATATAAATGTAAAATAATAAAGAAATTAAATTATAAATAAAATCTATTATCTATAACTATAATTATATAACATATAATTATAATCTATAATTAGGCCATTGGCATAATATGCTGACATTTTAGTTTATCTCCCTTAGGTTAGTTTGCTTATGTATTCACTTATTTATTCAATTTTATTTTGGTTTATTCTTATCTGATGCAATCAGACCTGGTGGTTGGTCAGCTCATTAAAATATTCAGTTAACTTAATGTAATGGAAAGTAAATTAGGTTTATAGTAGGAAGATCTCAGTTACTTTGAGCAAATCACTTAATTGTGATATGGTAGGAAGATGCTGAGATTTGGAGCCAGAAGATCTTGGGTTTATATCCAGTTCTGGCCCTTTCTGTGTAGCCTTGAGGTGAGTAAAAACTTAACTAAAACAACTAAGTGTTAGATTCTTTGTCTATAAGATGGGACTAAGGGTACTACTACCTGGGCTGCACCACATATAATGGGAATAGAGCAGGTATTACTATGTCCAGCACATAGTAGATACTCAATAAATGGTAACAATAAATGACAAACGAAAAAACCTCAGTTAAAGTAGAAATTACAAAAAAATGATAAAGACATCATGCAAACATGTTACAGTCTTCACCTGTCTTTCAGTGTAGGGCTGAGACCTTTTCTTCAGCCTGAGTTTGGTACATGACATCTGCATGGTGTTTCTTGCATTTAGCATATCCATAATAGGCTACAGTTTCCTGTTTTCATCTGTTTAAAGTGGAGTGAGAATGCAGAGCCACTTGCAAAGCACCGGAAGCAAGATTTCTAGAATTTTATGTATTTTTCCCTCTTCTTTCATGGTTCTGTTTTCCACATCTAATTGATACAATTTCTCCCAACAACCAGCCTTTACTGAGTCTTTCTAAGGATTTAAAAACTTTGTTTTTGTAAAAACAACTCTCTTCTCATACACACTTCACTGCTTTCTGTAATTGATGAAATCACGTGATTATAATAGCAAATACAAATGGCATTAATAGGTTTGGGGAAGTAAATGTCCTTGCATAAGGATAAAGGAGCTCAACTCATAGTAGACTCACAATGTCTTAGAGAGGTATCTACTAGCACAGGTTCATTCATTCATTCAGCATTTGTTTAGTGTCTGCTATATGCCAGGCACTGACTACTACTATATGTCAGTTATCTGGGAATGTAGGAGTGACCTAAACTGATAAAAACCCTTCTGGAGGGTTTGCCCTTCTGGAGCTTCCATCTCGAGTTAGCATGCAGTGTGCTGGGACGTTGGTCAGCACATTTTACAGAGGGAATAGTACCATAGGTTAATGAAATGAGTTGGTCAGTTAAAAGCATCCCTACCATATTTTCCCTTATTCTAATCCTCCTACTTAACTTGAAGTTATTTTAACCTCAACCTCTCCTTGTCCTTTATGCCTTACATCTTTTTGTTGTCAGCTTCTCCCAAACTTTTCTCTGCAATGTCTCTTGGCAAATTACAATAAAGAGTCACTTTGTGGGGATCTCTACCTCAAGTATTTTCTTCCTCCAAGCATCTCATGAACAGAGGCTAGAATCATAGTCTTTGGGAAGTATTTTCACCATCATACCCTGAATGATAAGGCAGATTTCACAGGCAT
Organism: Mustela nigripes; assembly: GCF_022355385.1. Taxonomy (NCBI): domain Eukaryota; kingdom Metazoa; phylum Chordata; class Mammalia; order Carnivora; family Mustelidae; genus Mustela; species Mustela nigripes. Next base: position 18,391,610 of record NC_081559.1, on the reverse strand, counting down.
TTGACCTGTGCATTCACACAGGGCTCTTGACTCAGAAAGTTCCCATGGTTTAATACTCTTCTGTCATGGTCTTAAAATAATTCTTCTTCTTCCTCTTCTTCTTTTTAAGATTTATTTATTTATTTGAGAGAGAGAGGGGTGAGGGAGAGGCAGAGGGAGATGGAGAGAATTCTCAAACAGACTCCCTACTGAGTATGAAGCCTGGCACAAGGCTCGATCACAGGACCCAGAGACCAAGACCTGAGCTGAAATCAAGAGGTTCTGACCTGACTGAGCCAGCCAGCTGCCCTCATGGTCTTGAAATTCTTAATAGTTTTGAACAAGGGGCCCCAAAGTTTTGTTTTGCATTAGGCCCCGAAAATTGTGTGACTGGTCTGCTTAAAAAGTCAGTGGAAGATCATTATTTTTTGACTCTATTAGATCTAAACTCTTCTAAGTCACTGAGGAGAATTGCCCATCCACTAAAAAGAATGCTTACTTCCCATTTTCACCTCTCCTTGTTGGAATATTTGAGGTAAGTCAAACCTGCTGCCCCTTGTATGAATTTGACTCACTTTGGCAACTGTTTTGTGGTTTAAGCAGCTCTCTCTGGTGGGAATGGATCTCGTGTTTTCTCTACTCCAGCCTGACTTCCCAATCCTTCATAATCTGATGCAGAATTCATTCCCCTCCAACCTGAGTTTGTTCCTTCTCAGTATTAATGGAATTAAGCTTTCTAGTAAAATAATAATAATAGATACTCCTCACTTAGTCTTTACTGCAGGCCTCCTTAGCACGGAACTGCGTTCTTTGCAATCATGATCTCATCTTCACCTATAATTCTGTATTTTCTCTCCAGTTATGAGAGTGCTTAGTCAGTATGGTCTGACTCTGTGTGTAGACTTCATGTTTTCTGAGCCCATAGGTCATGTCTTCCTCATTCATTTGTACTCTCCCGGCACTATACACATGGCGTTTGGTGTAGTGCCAGGGCTCTGTGCCTGTTGCCGATTGACTGAAAAAATATAAATAAAAGCTGAAAGTGTCAAGTATTGCACTTCTTTCATCTACTGATTTTTTTTTTCTTTCTTTCTTTTTTTTTTTTTTTGCAGCTAGCTGCATCCTGGGCAGACTTTGCTGGCCTGAGGACTTTTAAAACTGGTCTGCATCATAACTTGTGATTGAAGCTAACAACTATATAATGCCTGCTAGGCATAATGCCAAGACATAATTTGATTTCAGGTAAAATTTGCAGCTAAGTAGATTTTGCAAAATGTACCCACATGTGCCCAGGCAGTATAAATGCCCTCCCTACCTCCATTCACCCTCAAAAGTGCACTTGTCCATAGAGCTTGATATCCTTCACTTATTGGAGTATTTGACCCTGTGCATTTAAGGCTGAAGCTTCCAAGACTAATTAGAAAAAATTGTTGTTGATCAGTGTCTGCCAAATGTAAAATGCCATATTCAGATGCCTTTAGGACGTCCATAAAAAGAGCCAAAAATGGGGCCATAGTATTTATCGAGTCAAGGGAGACTCATGCCTAATAACAGTGAGCTGTTTTATGCTGTTAAGAAATGAGCAGACCTGTCAGGAGAATGTTCAACATAAGCTAATGTCAAACTTGCTGGAATAACTTACTCACTGCAGGGTTCCCATCTGTGAAGTTGCTGGGGAGGTGGCTGCCTCCACGTGATTCTTCAGATTTGTCAGTTAAATTAGATACCCAAGGGCAAAACCAACTGACAGGGGCATTATGGGACACTCCCAGAGGATTCAGAATCCATAATCCCATGAGTAGGTCCCATTCACAATTTTGTTCATGCTGATACTAGGGATCATACCAATTTTATAAGAAAGCAAGGGATAACAAAGAAAGCCAGCATGTCAGCCCTCTCAAGGCTGTTGATGGCAATATGCCTAATGCATATTTTGTATGATTGGAGGGAGGGAATGGCTTTACTTTGTTTTCCGGTAAGAAAGTCCCAGAATATTATCTTGAGAGAAGAGTTTGTAGGTTTTTAGGAATTGGATGTCTTGGCTGCACCAAGGCTGGCTATTGTCAGGGAAGTTGTATTTATGAGTTGCCGATCAAAGTTGTACTTATGCTTCCCCATGACATACTGATCTGAGGCAAAAATAGGATACAGTAACAAAAAACAGAGCAAGTTTCTGTTTTGATCTCTCTCAGAAACTATTAAGGAAAGCAACGATTTCATTTATTCTAGTTCCATTTACTTCTTTTTCATTACTTTCCCCCCGGCCCCTACCATTTTCTACTGGAGGGCCTTCAGAAGATTGTGGGTCTGGAGCAAGGATATCCTGAGTAGGAAAACATGGAAGGTTTATTCACATGCTGCTCAAAACTGGCCAACCCACATTGTGTCTTCCAACCAATAGCGATCTCAGGTTTTGGGCCAGTTTGGTAGGTCTCATTTCTCTCGTCTTTTAGATTAAGTTATTTTCCAGGAAGTTTCTTGAACCTTAATGAATACAGGCTCCTGAGGAGTTTTCCCGCCAAGATATGTTTGGATTATCGGGTGAACACAGAGCTGATTGAGAAAGCTCTGCCCCTACCACAGCAGGAAAGTTGTTTCAATGACCTCAAGTTTTAAATGTCAGATGGTGGAATTCAAAGACTTTCAAAGACTGGACCATGGTAAATGTTTTCCATTTGGTTTTTCAGAAATAGACCCTGAGGCAAGGAGTCAAGTGGAAGTGAAATTTGGGGGAGATGATCCCAGGAAACACTTATAGTGGAGTGCGGAAGTAAGACTGGGAAGGAAAGAGGCCAATAAGGGTGTGTTCTTAGGCAAGTCATCACTTCAGGCAACTGGAGCTTATTCTGCCCAGGAAGCTGGGATATTTATCCACCAAATACCCTCTGTCCTTGGTTGATTCCAGGGGCACCAACATCCTAATGCATTGATTTGCTCCAGGAGTGCTGACCCATCTGCTGAAGCCAGAAAATGTAAGTAAAGAATTGTAGGTATGCACAGTTAGCATCGGTATAGAGGTGAATGACTATGGACAGGGCACTGGCTGAGCCTGTTATAGGGAGAGAAGTAGGCAGAGTAAGAAGAGCCATCTTTCAGTGGTTTTCCTACCAGTGCATTAACGATTTCAACTCAGACAAAAGAAAACTGGAAGACTGGCCAGCGAAAACTTTAAAATCCTTAGAGTAATTTCTTCAAGGTAACTAACATTCACTTGTTATTGGGTAGGTGTGCAGGAGATTTTAGCAAGAGAAGAGAAATTTGATCACACAGATAAGACTCAAAGAAATCTGATTGTAAAACACACTCTGAAATGATCCATTGTGGACTTAATCTCTTTGCACAAACCCTAGAGTCCTTTAGCTAATTCCTTTCCCAATGAAGGAGCCAATCAATGTTCTTTCAGGGGAGAAAATTACTAGAGAGCCTAGTATGTGTTTTGATGCCCTAACGAGGCACTATGAATTACCCAACCCAAACCAATTAAGTCTTAGCCCAGATAGAGGGCTACTGAGGAGATGAGGACACAGCATGCATTTAGGGCAGAATTAACTGCTTCCATAGCCTGGAAATATGCTTGGGGGGAAGCCAAACCTTGTAGCTCTCTGCTGTCCTTAAAGCTGGCAGTCAAAATGTGATCCAGCCCAATGTTAGCTTTTGTTGCTTTGGCTTCTTTGGTCTTAAATTTAAAAAATGTCTGCAAAACATAAAATATGTTTTGAACATTACATAAGGCTATTAAGCGAGGGTGAATCATGAAAACATGGTATGTCAGAGACAATAAAGTAAGTGAAATGAACTGCTGCTGACTAGCTGCTTGACCTTGGGCCAGTTGCTCAGTCCTTTCTTGTCAATCAAATGGGAAATTATAGGCCAATAATGTGGTTTTGGATTGCAGCTCAATAAGCAAGCTCTAATCTCTTGGTTACGCCTTACTGTACCATGGGAAACCAAGCACTTATTTTCATTTTAATGTGATCTCTTCCAGTGGACTGTGACTTCCTAAAGCACCAGCACAATGCCTGGCTTAGCTTAGGAACTTAGGAGCTATGTGTGTTGAATAAATGTGAAATGAATAGTGGAAAAAGTTATTTCAAATATTGTGGTGCACGTGGAAATATGTGAATAAACATATCATCAAAACAAATAGCTGTTTTCAAGAAAGTGATGAAAGTAGAATTTTTACGTAACTTATGTATATTAGTGGGTCAGAGGAGGCATAGCAAGAATATCGCCATTAGTGAGAAGGTATGCTGTGTGGTGACTAAGATATAGACTTTGGGGTCAGGCAGCCCTGGGCTGGAATCCTAACTCTTCTGCTTGCTAGCTTTGTGTCCTTGTGCAAATTATATAGCTTTTCTGGGTTTTGCTTTCTTCTCCTGGAACTTGTAGTTGCAATAAGGATCTTATAATCCTACAACATCTAAGAGGGCTTGAGAAAGGGTATATTACTTAAAAGAGCTCAGCCAAAGATGATCATCATGAATACGCACAAAGTCCAAAGTGAGGTATAAAATTTCCTCCAGTGGGTTGCCTTTTAGGTCTACTGAATCAGTCTTTAGTGGGTATAACAGCAGTCTTGCCTTGCCTTCCTTCCTTTCTCTCTCCCTTTCTCTCTCTCTCTCTCTCATTCTTTCCAGTCATCTCCCCTTATTCCATCACTGTTTTAGCTCCATTTTCCCGGTACTAGGATGGCCAAGGCTGGTAAAACTCTTGCTCCCGTCTCCACCTTTGGAGGACAATGATGGAGGATCATTGGAATGGTAGGTTCTCAAGGTCCTGCATAATATAGGCATAGCTGTTCCCTGCACCATAATTCCTCAGAGGAGAACATCCTTTTGCTTATAGAGACCACATCGCAAGAAGCGATATCACTTTGAGTAACTTTGTGAGGTCACATCTTGGGGTGCAGGTAGGAAGTGTCAAGGGTCATGGAAAGAAGAGAGAGCCGTTTTTGGCCACACTGGATTAAGGAAATGCATGCGTCTTTCCAGTTCCTGCCCACAGAGGTTCAAAGCATAGTGGTTATGTTCAGTCTTCCTGGTATTAAATAGTGATCAAGGATACTTTTTACCTCTATTTACTTCACCTCTTTAAACTTGTGATTCAAGCAAAGAACTCCAGAATGATGAGCAGTTCTCCAAATCTGGCTGGAACAGAAAAGAGGATGGTTGAAAATGATGCAATTTGGGTCGGTACCAACACTTGAGAAAAGATCCCTGACCACTGGATTAGATCTACCTTCACCAATCTCCAAGTGGGGCTTGATATCTTATCGACCTATCTGAAATGAATACCCATTACACGGCCTTTGGTGTGCAAACACCTTCCTCTGGGAGAATTCACCTCCAACCCCTCTCCCACCCATGACCTAGGAAATAATCAACAACCACTTGTCCCAGAAATTCTGGGAGCCTTTCTGCTCTTAGGTCACTTGAAATAAAGGCTATCCGTGGAAAAACTTTTGAAAAATATCTATTTTATCTTCTATCCTGCAATAATTAACTGTTTAGTTTGCTTTTTGTTTATGTATTTCAAGAATTAAAGCGGTACAAGGATCTTAAAGTCAATGTAGGCTAACGCCCTTTCGCTTTAAGGAAGGGAAACATGTAAACTTTGGTTTGGTATAAATCCTTCGCATCGTTTTGTCTCTCCTTCAAGTATTTCTGGATGCCAAGAGATTTGTCTGAGGTAGGGGGAAATCTAAAAATGATATGTTTGTAGATGACTTTGCACAGACTGATGTTTAAAAAAATTCTTTAAGATAAAACAAAATCATCGTGGAAGTTATGTAACTGCTTGGTGAGATGGCAATATGGTATAATGCTTAATATAGCTTATTTTTATTTATTTTTTTACACCCGTGTAATAGCAAAAAGACACAATGACATGGAGAGCCATAAAGCCAAACAACTCTCTCATTTCATTTTACAGCACGAGGCGGGGAAAGGCACAATTCGGTATCCTGACCATTTTTATAGGGGTTTCGAGACAGGTTGGACATGTCTGAAATATGTCCTTCAATTCCTAGAACTCTTTCAGGCATCCCTGCTGAAGGATGTTCCTTGGAGAAATACTCCTATAAATACAGGATGTTTTCATTACTGCATGTGGTTGATTCAGCCTGTTGGCGACATGACAGTGAGAAGAAGTGTCTGAGAAACGACTTCATATAGACCGCGTTCAAACAGTCCCAGAGCTGCCCGGATCGGAATGACTCTAGAGGGAGCGCTTGGAAATGAATGTTCATATATCACTGGGGTCTTTAAAGAGAGGTTTAGGGTTCTGTAGGCTGTCTCCCTCGGTGTAGTGAAGTGATGGAATGACAGCACGTATGGAGATGAATTTCTACCTATGAAAATTTTCACTTCCCCTTATGGAGGAAATCTACGAAATCAATAACTCAGATATCAGCACAGCAAAACAAAACAAAGCAAGACAAAACAAAACAAAACAAAACAAACCCCAAACCACAAAAAAAAAAACCACACCCAAAGTCTAAAACAAAACAAAACAAACGAACAAAAAAACCAACCAAAAAAACCCCCAACCCCCACAAGGAGATAGCAGGAAGATTTGTTTGGGGCTAAATAGTAAAAATGGGGGTACATATGGCAGATAGATTCAATCTGGGCTTTTTCTTCAGGAATGTAGAGTCACATGCCAATGGTGTAGAAGCTAAACCTTTAAAAAGTTGTGTGTTATTTTAAATAATAATAATAATAATAATATTCCATGTTTATATAGCGCTTTACAATTTTCAAATATTTTTACTTATTTTAATTGAGCCCCCAAATAACCTTAGAGAATGAGTGATATTTTTATAGATGATGAACCTGAACCCCAGAAAGATAAAGGGACCTGCCCAAGGTTGCACAACTAATAGGTCTCTAGATTCTCTGACTCCCAATCTGGTGCTTTTTCTACCATCACATACTGACAAATAAAATATTGCTTCTCTGTTTTTGTAATATTGCCAGTGTTGTAAAAATATTACAACCCCCCCACTTCCCTGATCAAAAATTAACCACTCTTTATTGAATAGAGATTTTATGGTGTGGAAGACTGAGGAATATAACACTCTTGATGCAGGGTGGGAAGAAATTGACTTAGGGATGCATCATTTTTAGAGACATGTTGTGTTGGTAATGAAACATGCAATTTTTGTACTAGCTTATTGCTGAAATATAGAAAATAATGGGAAGGTTGGAGAAAAGCAGATTTGTGAATTGACGAAATTATTTGCTATAATTAGATTGGTCCATGGGTGGGTAAAATTTATGAAGAAGAGTAACCTTTGCATGCCAAGACAAGGGTAACACAATGTCATGTACAGAATAAAGCTAATTATCATCAGGGAGGACTTTCTCTCTCTCTGTTGTCACCCTGGGTATTGTAAAAATTTCTATTTATCCATCTATCTTTGTTTTTTTCTTGGGACAGATAATTTAGAAACCATTGTCAGAGAAGTTTAAGAAGGCACAAATACAAATGAGGCCAGGGAAGCATCGGATCCTAGCTTGATACAGAAAGCTCATCATTTATGAGCATGTCTGTCCTTTTAAAGAGAATGGATGTAAGACTGTGACTTGAAGGGTGTTTTCTGGGTATTTAACACATATAAAAACCAACCAACCAACCATTAATAAAACAAAACAACACACTGGTCCACCGCCAGCTTACTACGACATGTAGTTAAAAGATGAGTCCTGTGCTGGCCTTTGCTGCTCTAGCCTGCTCATCCGCATCTTACACTGACTTTCTTTCTGTATGTTTGACCTGCTTGTCCTTGGCTTTCTTGCCTACTGCCAGATCATCCTAACTGCTGGGTCCAGAACAGCTTCCCACTCAACAGCCTTCAAGGCAGCTTCCAAATGTTTCATCCTCCTTTTTCAATTTTGAAAAATTAAAAAAAAAAAAAAGGAAATACGAGAGATATTCTAACAAATGCCTGTGTACGCTCCACCCCAAATAAATGCCACATTAGTCTTAATGTGAATATACGTAAAAGCTTATTTATAATTACTTCCAATTCCTCACCTTACTTGGATTGTGACAACCAATTCCATCGTGAATTTATGGGAGATGAGGAGTTTGCATTTAAGAATGTGTATATTTAAACCCAACATTGAAAACATAAATGCTGGGTTAACATAGTGAAGCTTCACTAGGTCAGATTAATTTTTCAAAAGGACTGAATTAGTGAAAAATCTAAATTATACCACATTTTGTAAAGAAGTGCTGATGTAAAGTTTAACAACTTAAAAAAACTTAAGTAGGAGAAAGCTAGCAAACATTTCCCTAATAAAATTATTTTTAAAAAGCAAATCAGAGGAACAATTTTTGATGTGCATACTAGCTGCTTTAGGTAAATGGATTCAGAAACCGAGTACTGTACTTTGAAACAGTGGACCTTTGATAAATATTTATTGAATGAATGCATACTATATGTGAGTCACTGCATCAGGCACTCGAAATATAAAAACAAGGAAGCTCTGGGCTCTTTATGACAGGACTTTGGTCTAGATAAGAACTTCATAGTTAGGCAGTTATAATGCAACCTGGTGAGTAAAACTACAGAAGCAGACAAAAGTTGCATTTAAAGAAAAAAGTACAATGAATTCCCTTTAGCATTTTTCATAAAATTTTATGTTTACACTATTCGTTTATGTGATAAAACTTTCGTGTCAGTGAATGTTTTGCTGAATTTATTACAAATGAGTAGAATTTGAGTTAAAGATGGTTTATCATAGAACCAGAAGAAAGAATGTGTTTGTCCATCTTCCCATTTTGTAAAGTGTACAATTCAATGGTTTTTAGTGTTCTAGCACTGCTTTCTAAATCTTTCTCTACTGAATGATCTTAGTTCCTTTGTTGAAAATCAATTGACCGAGACATGTGGGTTTATTTCTGGACTCTGCAATTTATTCTGTTGATTTATCCTTATGCTAACACCACACTGTCTTATTCACTGTAACTTTGTAGTAAGTTTTTGAAATCAGGAAGTATGAGTCCTCCTACTTTGTTTTTCTTTTCTTTTCCTTTTTTTTTTTTTATTAAGATTTATTTATTTGAGAGAGAGAGAGAGTGTGTGTGTGGGTGGTGAGGGGGGAGATGGGCTGAGAGAGAGGGAGGGAGAGAAACTCAAGCAGATTCCCCACTGAGCTTGGAGCTTGATGTCGCTCAATCCCATGGCCCTGAGATCATGAGCTGAGCCAAAACCCAGAGCTGAGCTACCGACTGAACTACCCAGGTGCCCTACTCTGTTTTTTCTTTAGCAAGATTGTTCGGCTATTCTGGGTTTCTTGAATTTCCACGTGAATTTTAGGATCATTTTGTCAATATATCTAAAGCAGCCACCTGGAATTTTGAGAAACTAAAATTTTTAAAGTTTAATAAACAAATTTATAATTTCAAGAGACTGAAGAATAGTAAATGCCAAAGGGAACATTTAGAAATGTCCCGTGGTTTTATAACACTAAACAACCCCATTTCATCCATTCATGAACTTTGGTAACATCGCACAAGGTTGAGGCTTCTGCTCTAGGTAGATGCACATCCTGAAGAAGTCACTGAGCTTCTATGAACCTATTTAGTAATCTGCTAAAAAAATAAGATTAATTATGGGGTGCCTAGTGACTCAGTTAGTTAAGTGTTCAACTCTTGATTTTGGCTCAGGTCATGATCTCAGGGTTGTGGGACTGAGCCCTGTGTTGGGCCACACACTGGGCATGGAGTCTGTTTGGGATTCTCTTTCTTCCTCTCCCTTGCCCCTTTCCTCTTCTCCCACTCTATCTCTCTCTCTCTTTCAAAAAAAAAAAAAAAAAAAAAAGATAAACTAGACCACATTAAAGTAAGAACTAGACACTATTAGAAGAGTGAAAAGGCAAGTCACAGAGTGAGGGAAAAATCCGCAACATGGCTTTCTGACTAAGTGTTTGTTTTCAGAAAAGTAAAGAAGTCCGTAAGAACAGGGCAGACCACCCAACAGAAGAGTGACTAAAGGCACAGGTGTTTTATGAAAGAGGACATAGAAATGGAAAGAGGCCCACCTGTAGCCCCAAAAGATATATTTTACTTTGTAAGCCCCAGAACCTATGGATATTACCTTGTGTGGCAAAAGATACCTGGATGAGTCCTATGTGCAGTCACATGTGTTCTTGTAAGAGGGACACAGGGGGGAGTTTTGACACAGATACACACACAGAAAAGGTGACATGTAGTCAGAGCAGAGGTTGGACTGATGTAGCCACAAGCCAAGGAAAACCAACAGACACCAGAAGTTCAAAGAATCAAGGAACAGGTTTTCCATAGAGCCTTCAGAGTCAGTACAGCTGAGCTGATCCTTGATTTCAGACTTGCCTGCAGAACTGTTAATGAAGAAATTGATGTTGTTTTAAGCCACCAAGAGTGTGGCAATACATTACAATAGCCAGAGCAAACGACTGAACTGCCTTTGTCCATTGGCAGGGATAAGTACATTAAAAGTACAATGCGATACCTCTCCTTGTCCCCAGACAGCTGAAATGAACAAGAAGGATAATTTTCAGTGTTGTTGAGAATGCAGAATCCCTTCAACACCCATATATTGGAGCGTATGACAACCCTTCGGTTAAACTGTTGGGGAGTATCTTCTAACACTGAATAGATGTTTATCCTATGATTCAGTCTTTTCAGTTACAGATAACATACCCAGGAGAAATGCATACTTTCACTCCAAATCATGAAGATAAATATTCATAACACTGTTTATAATGTCTTCAACTTGGAAACAATTGAATGTCCATTCACTGTGAGGTGGGTAAATACATGATGGGGTATTCAGACTATGGAATAGTATACGACAACGAGAATGAGAATCTACAGCTTCACAGAGCAACAAGGGTTAATCTCACAAACAATGGTGATGAAAGAAGCCAGACACAAAAGAATATATACTGTGCGATTCCATTTATATAAAATTTAAGAAAGAGGCAAAACTAATTCATCATGTTAAAAGTCAGGTTAATAGTTTAAGAGGAATAATGACTGGAAGGAGGCATAAGGGGTTTAGACCAATGAACATTTGTTCAAATAAAAGGAGATACCATTAAAAAAAAGAGGTAAAATTAATAAAATCCATCCTAATTCATAGGGTTTGTCTCATCCATTTAGTCATTTATTTAACAAACATTTATACTTTGTGAGCATCTGTTATTTGCTAGGCACTGTTCAAATGCTAGGGTTATAACAGTAGATATGAGAAAGTATCCACCCTCATAGGGTTGACATTCTAATAGTTTCCTTTCAAAATACCAGAGTACATTATTTCATTTTTGGCCCCTAATTATTCATACCTCATGACATTCACACCTCACATCCTTGGGTAGTCCTTTTCCACATTCTGGATTTGATCATGTGATCTGCTATAGCCAATGAGACACGAGCAGGATGCAGGCAGAAGCTTTGAGAAGTGCTTGCATACTGGGGCTTCAGCTCTTGGAATGGTCCTTTCTGGAAGTCAGCTGCTCTGCTATAAAGAAGTTTGGACTTGATGGCTAAATACTGAAAAGCCACATGGAGGAAGTGCCTGGACAATGAGGGTCTGTCTTGGACAATTCAGCCCCAACCAAGCTTGCAGCTCATCGAAACCACATAAGTGACCTCAGCTACATCATTTCTGGCAGAGAAACCACCTAACTGAGCCCAGTCAGCCACAGACTTGTGAGAAATAATAAGTTGTTGTTTTTTTAAGCCATTAAGTTTTGGGGTGGTTTGTTATACAGCATTTGATAACTGAAACAGATAAATGGGTGAGTAAATAAGGAATATAATTTCAGAGAGTAATTTGGGCTATAAAAAAATTAAAAAGGATAATGGTGTAAAGAATGACAGGGAAAGTTCAGACAGGCTGATGTGTTCTTCTGTAACGTATTACTAGGGGGCTCTATCCAGAAACCGAGGAATTGATTATTTCTTGTTGAGAGTGTCAAATAGTGTGGAGAGCAACAATAGAGAAAAAACACTGGGATTTAGAAGAGCTGGATGGGGGTTTAGACTGTTTTTGACCTTGGACAGAAAGAACACTGGTCGTTTGTGAGTTCCACTTTCCTGATCTCTAAGGTAGGGATAATAACACTCATCTTGTCTACCTTCCAGGATTGCTGGGGAAGTTATACTCAGTAGTGTTGGTTAAAGTATCCTGATATTTTAAAGTGTTATTTAAGTGAAAGCATGTGTGTGTGTGTGTGTGTGTATATATATATATATATATATATATATATATATATATGTGTGTGTGTGTGTGTGTGTGTATATATGTAAAAAGACATATATATATATATGTAAAAAGACATGTTGATCACCTATTTGCTTTTTGAGGATTCTGCTCTGTCCATAAACTGATGCATGCAAAGTCAGTGAAATAAGTTTTATCACCATAACCACAGCCCGTCTGCACATTTACTGGATGGTCTGTGTTACACACTGGCTTTTTAAATGTATTTAGAATCCATTTGGAGCATAGGTCAGCAGTTTTGAATAATCCATGGAGTTGTCACTGTTAATTTCTCTATCATAGTCTTTATGCTGATATCGAAGAAAAACACCATTGAACAGTCTTATTAGTGCAAAGAGTCACACAATCCAAAGCCTCTACCCCATTTGGACAAAACTTGACATACATCATGTCACATTAATAAATACTGCATGTGCAAAGTGTACCTTGTATTAACAGTAAATTCCCCATGGAAATTGATTTGCTTTAAAATTTTAATCTACTTTTTTCTTCTATAGATCCCGGTGAGGGCTTTTTTTCTCCCCCTTCCCATTTCTTCCATGAAGAATGGAAGTTTGTACAAGAAATGCATCATTCTCTAAAACCAAACAGCAAAAAGAGAAACAAAATGCAAAAGAAAAGAGGTAAGGAGAAATGAAAGGGAAAAAATAACAAATTGGTCATTAAAAGGAAAAAGATGCACAAGATAAAAGAGAAGGAGGCAAGCTGAGCATCTACTATATTGGGTTTCGGTGCAGATGTAAGTGTAAAATGCTCCACAAGTCCTGTAATTGAGAAAATCTATCAAATGTCCTGACAGCTGCTCGGGCATTTCCAGAAGCGATAAAACTTGAATTTATTTCACTCCTAGAAAAGGGGCAGTATCACCTTCTGGCGGCTTTAATGAAATGCCATAAAATTCGAGGAAAAACTGTGTTGTAAAGTCATAAAAAGGTAGTCGGAAGTGGATTGTTGGAAATGCTGTGGGAGAGGTTGCTGTGTCTGAAGAGTGACCGAAGGGGATCCGATGAGCAGGTGATCGGGCTTCTGGACATTAGAGGATGTGCCGGAATGGGCTATGCTGTCTGCGGACTGTCCCTCCCAACACCTGCTCTCAGAACTTGGCTGTGGCTGCACGCTCGCTGACTTGGCCAGTGACACGGGACTAATATGTCCCTTTGGATGCTCGCCTTTTGTATTTGTATTGTGTGGAGGTGGCCAGTAGGAGCATACTCACCTGCATTTCTTCAGCTAGAAATAGTATAGATAACTGTAATGGTCTTCCCCAACCGTAAGATCACCTCTCCTGGCTGCAGACCTGCTGGGACAGGAAGCTCCAAAACCTACTGGTTTGGGGGGCAAGATTTAGAGCAGACACAACTGGACACTCATATTCTGCTCTAAAATTTGCTTTTTCAGGACTTGCCTGGTACTTAACCTCCAATTTCCTCGGGCCCAGGCTCTACTATTGGGTTGTCCATGGGTCTTCTTTTTCTCCCAGATGACAGGGAGCAAGGAGGGCAAGGAATGTCTTTCATCCCTTTGGTACCTTGCCTCACACTTTGCACACAGTAGTTGCTCATGAGATGTTTCCAAGTGGAATACGATTTCTTGAGAGCCTCCGGTTGTCCGGGAATATCTTCTATTATCCAGCGACTTCTATGGTTGAATAATCACTCTTGGTGTCCTCCATGAAGCACAAGCTAAATTCATTTATTTAAGATTATGGTACACGGAGAGTTTACAAAGCATTTTACTTTATATTTTCAAAATCAGGTATGTTAATACAGTCACATTAGATCTCTATAAAGAATCTTATTTCAAAGATAAATAAAGAGGCCCCAACTTACAGTGAGTTTCTTTGGTCCCTCAAGCTCTGTGCCAAGATTGTGAAGTTAAATTGTGAACTATGAGAATAGAGTCTTAAAGTGAGGGGTTTCTATGTGAAGAAGATAAAGGTAAGCCTCAGAGATAATGTTATACAAAAATGAGATGGTGGGGGCACCTAGGTGGCTCAGTGGGTTAAAGCCTCTGCTTTTGGCTCAAGTCGTGATCTCAGGGTCCTGGGATTGAGCCCCGCATTGGGCTCTCTACTCAGCAGGGAACCTGCTTCCCCCTCTCTCTCTGCCTGCCTCTCTGCCTACTTGTGATCTCTGTCTGTCAAATAAATAAATAAAATCTTAAAAAAAAATAAAACGAGATGGTGAAGAGAAAGTATTTCCACTGACAGAAGCTCTAAGAAAAATTTTAACAGAGACCCCTTGGGATGGTCCTAATAAAAAATTACCAAAATTCAAACTAACTCACTAAGTCAACAAAATTTAAAAAAATGATGATCTCAGGACAGCGCAAGGAAGTGGGAGGATCAACAAGGCTGATGATGACAAAGAAAATAAAACTGAGTCGTGAAGTTTGAAAGTGGGGATGGATATTGTTTTCCTTGGTGAATGGATGACCTTGGGCCTGTGGCATAAAGGGGAAATTTCTGCAGTATAGGTTTGGTCAAAACCATAGGTTAAAGGAATATCAGTAAGAATGTCAATCTGTGGAAGATCTTGTGAGACCCATTATTGAGTTATGACTGTCACTCGAGCAGTGTCTTCAGTGGAATAGGATATAAATTTCCCCAAGGCAAGAGCAAGTGCTTGGAAGCTAACAAAGTTTAGTGATCATCCTTTCATTTTTCTACGCTCAAGTCCTTTGTCAGCTTCAGAACTAGGAAGTCAGCTATTAAATTAGAGATGAAATAACGCCAGGCTCCAGATGTGGCTGCCTCACACTCCTGACTTTGGCCAGATGTGCCCAAGCCGTGGCATTCATCATGATTAGCGTGAAGGTGTGGAAAGTGTCACATAACACACCGTCAGAATCCTGATTCCAGCCCGTTGGCACAGGGAGTCACCCCTCCCAAGGGGAGAGTCACTGCTCAAGGGGCAAGGGGTAATACTGAAGGCTCTTTAAAAATCCTGTAAAAGGTAGTATCAATTTTATTTTTATGGATAATTGATCCTAGCTCTCATTTCCAATGATCTCCATTAGGTCATTTAAAAAGCTCTCTGATCTCAACGGGAAGGCTGCAAGCTTTTTCCCATTGAGGATGATATTTGCTGTGGGTCTTTCATAGATAGATTTGATGAAGTTCAGGAATGTTCCCTCTATCCCTATACTTGAAGGAACAGATGCTGGATTTTGTCAAATGCTTTTTCTGCATCAATTGAGAGGACCATATGGTTCTTCTCTCTTCTCTTATTGATTTGTTATATCACATTGATTGATTTGCGAATGTTGAACCATGCTTGTAGCCCAGGAATGAATCCCACCTGGTCATGGTGGATAACCTTTTTAATGTGCTGTCGGATCCTGTTTGCTAGGATCTTGTTGAGAATCTTAGCATCCATATTCATCAGTGATATTGGTCTGAAATTCTCCTTTTTGGTAAGGT
The DNA here is from genome assembly GCF_022355385.1 of Mustela nigripes. Taxonomy (NCBI): domain Eukaryota; kingdom Metazoa; phylum Chordata; class Mammalia; order Carnivora; family Mustelidae; genus Mustela; species Mustela nigripes. Next base: position 18,375,936 of record NC_081559.1, on the reverse strand, counting down.
CTTTGCCTGGTTTGGGGATCAAGGTAATGCGGGCTTCATAGAAAGAGTCTGGAAATTTTCCTTCTTCAATTTTTTTGAAACAGCTTCAGGAGAATAGTATTTACCCCAAAGATACAGATGTAGTGAAAAGAAGGGCCATCTGTACCCCAGTGTTTATAGCAGCAATGGCCACGGTCTCCAAACTGTGCAAAGAACCAAGATGCCCTTCAACGGATGAATGGATAAGGAAGATGTGGTCCATATACACTATGGAGTATTATGCCTCCACCAGAAAGGATGAATACCCAACTTTTGTAGCAACATGGACGGGACTGGAAGAGATTATGCTGAGTGAAATAAGTCAAGCAGAGAGAGTCAGTTATCATATGGTTTCACTCATTTGTGGAGCATAACAAATAACATGGAGGACAAGGGGTGTTAGAGAGGAGAAGGGAGTTGAGGCAAATTGGAAGGGGAGATGAACCATGAGAGACTATGGACTCTGAAAAACAATCTGAGGGTTTTGAAGGGGCGGGGGGTGGGTGGGAGGTTGGGGGAACCAGGTGGTGGGTATTAGAGAGGGCACGGATTGCATGGAGCACTGGGTGGGTGTGGTGCCAAAACAATGAATACTGTTATGCTGAAAATAAATTTTAAAAATTTAAAAAAAAAATGCTCTCTGCCCAGCCATATTTGAACAGTCATGCCTGGTCCTGTGGCTGTCCTGCCTCCTAGGTACACAACTATCCTTACTTATTTGCTTTCTGTTTTGGGGTAAAGCCCTCCACTTTCCTCTACTCTCCTTTCAACCACCTGAGTGCTGGAAAGCTTGAATCAGCACCATTTGGGAACTATGCTGAGGGCAAGGTGGAAGGACCTTAAATCTCAACTAGATTTTAGAGGACATTGAGGGGTTAACTGAGGCTCACGAGGAGGTTGGGGGTGTTGGGCAGGCTGGACTAAATTCTGACTGCAGGTAGAGGGACACTTACACACCGTTGTCCCGGTCTAGGTGTGAGCTGGTCTCCAGGGTGATCCTAAGAAGTCAGATTATCACTGTCCCACCGATTAGAATCTGCAAATCATTCACCTCTCACAGCTGGAGATGAGACTGGGGAAAACGGAAGGGTGTGAGCGCCCGGAAGCTGCTGTCTAGACCTGTGTGAAAATGAGGGTGTGCTTTCTGTTGTCTCCCTGGAGCCTGCGGCTCTCGCAGCTGGAACAGGTCTGTCAAGGTCTGTCAGGTGCGAGTCAAGTCATAGTCAGAATATGATTGGTAAGGACTGGGCTGTGTCCTAGGTGTAGTTTAGGGTCATATTTATCCAGAAGTTTTACTTAGAGCCATGAATTATCCTCTGAGAACTCTTTGCTTGAAAAAAGACTTCTTTGTTGGATGAAATAATAACAGATACCGAGATGGAATGCTCACTTTTCACATTAACTAAAACAAAATGCACAGACAAGGACAGCAAAAACGGTCACGTGCAGGTTCTAAGTGTTTTATGCTGCTGACCAAGCATGGTAGGTCACTTCTAAAATTCCCCAGACGGCATGATGCCTTTTCTTTGGGCAAGGATATTAGGATTATTTGAAAAGAATCTTTAGACTATTCTAACATTTCTAATTGGCATTCTACTAGTAATAAAAACCACACGTTATTCTCTGAAATGTTTTCTTTTTAAAAAATATTTTATTTGTTTATATGAGAGAGAGACATCAAGAGAGAGCATGAGTGAGGAGGAGGTCCCAGGTCCCCATGGAGCTGGGAGCCCAAAGCCGGACTCGATCCCAGGACTCCAGGATCATGACCTGAGCCGAAGGCAGTTGATCGCTTAACCAACTGAGCCGCCCAGGCGCCCTCTAAAATGTTTTCTAACACCATTCTTCACCTTGACAGTGTAGAAAAACTTCAATCTCTTTTCATTCCTTCTAAAAGGCAGACAGGGAAGGCGCGAAGGAAAGAGACTGAGAGAGACAGAAAGAGAGAAAGAGAGACAGTGAGGGAACAGCAGTGAGAATCATGAACAATTTTAGTTCCTTCGGAAGTGGAGGAAACATATTTTTCAAATGTATTCTCTCAAATCCAGATTCCTGTAACAGATGCTCTCATCTCTCAAGCTCTTTTCATCTGTAATTCAATTTCCTTCTAAACGTGATGCTGACATCTGTTGCAATGCAGATACATACTCAAGTACCTGCAATTTCTCTGTCAAGCTCAGTGTCATGTTAAAGAACTGTGAACTTTGCAGGGCTGGCGGCAGACACCGGCATCCACAGGGCTGCAGGCAGAAAGAAATTTAATGTCTCTTTCATAGTTCTGATGCTTCAGCATCTTTTCCTCTGACACCGAGGCTCTCGTTAAAGGTTTTCAAGGGAACATAAAGTGTTTATTTAATAGTGCAATTGATTGTTTTAGCTTCACTTCTGGAGCCACCTGAAATCAGCACACGCGAAGACTTAGCAGGGAGGCAGAGACTATGTCTTCAGATTCTCCCTGACAGGGTGGATTAGATAAATTACCACACAATTCTCTAAAGTATTTTAAAAACCAAGACAAAGCACTGCATGTTGCATTTAAAGATGCTGATCTTTGTCCTCTTTCTTTTTTTTATCCCCTTCCCACAGCATCACTATAAAGCAAGGCCGTTTGAGGCATGGATTGAGCTCCATCATTCCGTCATTAATTAATTCATTAAATAAATATTTGTTGAGTCTCTGTTCTGGGGCTGGCATTGTGCCAGGTGCTGGGGATAGAAAGGTTGATATGACACCGGACCCATTTTTAGAGAATTCAGTAGTGTTTTGTTTTAGAAAGAGTACAGAGCCTTACCTGGCCTCCATGGGGTGAATGAAGACAGAGTTTTGGGCCACAGGAAAATGTATCAATTCTGCTAAGAATAAAACAAGCCCCCCCCCCTTTTTTTCTTTTCAGGGGCATGTTTTTGAGCTTCATCAGAAAGTGGGAGTCTTTGCTGTCCGCCAGCTACTGTGGAGCTGATGGAGAAGGGGAAGAATGCACCAGGCCTTCCTTCCCTGTCTAACTCCCTCCCTGCAGACAATCAGCTGACCTCCGAAGCCCGACTCTCGATGACCCATGTCATTTCTTTAGGCGACTTTGCTGGGGCTACGGTAGAATCATGAAATCATTCAGGCCTTTAAAAAGGTTTGTCGCAACATTTAACCTGGACATCTGGTCTACCCATTACCATGATTTCAGGTTTTGTAGGACACCATCAAAAGGCCCAGTGGGCTGTGTGAATGTGTGGCCCGTGTCATTCCGTACTGACTTAGGAATTGAGTCTTGTCACGAGAGCCAGCGCAGCTGTGACTGGCAATAGGAAGAGACAGGGGATAGGACTATAGGTTGCGGTCACAGCTGCTTGATGTTGGTCTGGTGTATAAAGGATGGGTAAAGGGGAGTCTGACTTATTCCTCATACTTTCTCAGGAATTTTCTTTAACTAAGATGTTGCACGCTGTTGGTTCTGGACTGAGTCTGTCCCTCAGATGGGTTCTACTGGGCCTGGGAGCTTTCACATTAAAAAAATCTATCTTCCTTCTAAAAATTGGAACATTTAGCAACACAGGGCCTTACTTGACTATGTGGCTAAGAATGAGCAGAGGTTGAGTTCCAGCTGTCCCCTTGGATGAGACATCATATGACCTCAGGTTCTCCCCCTCCCCCTCCCTACTGTCTCACATCAGCTGATGTCCTTATTCAGCTACCTGTCTCATCTTTTGTTCTGCATGGATTAATTCAGCAAAAAAGTCTCTTTAGTCAATCGAAGAGTTTGTATGGGGTCACTTCTCTACTTCTATGAACTTGCTAGGAATGGCAGGAGACGTGCAAGGTATTCCTGCCCAAATGAAGTGGAAGAGAGTAGTAACAAGAGGTCCAGCAGTGAGAGACCAGGCCACGAAGACACCACAAGTCAGTGTCAGAAATTCAGAGGAAGAAATGCCTCTGATATTTGCAGTCATCAAGCTTCTGTATTTTATTCCTTCTATTTTCCAGAAAAGAGCAAAAACTGTTTCTCTTTCATGCGAAGGAAATTCTTAGGGAGTTTAGAATGTAACCAGTTAACACATCTAAGTGCACGAGGCATTTGTATTCAGATCACATTATCAAGAAAATCTCTTTGTTATGCAGAATAAGAACCCAATCCCAGGCAACCAGTATTACTCACACCTGAGAGACTATAAAAAGAAATGACGCTGAATAGACTACAGAGATTTGGAAGAAGGATTAACAATACTAGTTCTATTCTGCAACTCTTTGAGAGCCCATACTGAAAATCTCATGCTTAAAAAGGATTGTAATTGTTGAGAAAGACCTGGGCAATGTTTTAAAATTCTAAGTTTAATTTAATATCGACTCTCTGGCTAGACTTGTGGTCTGGGTTTGCTTTATGGGAGGAAGACTGACATAGAAAGCAGGAAAGGTCAAGGTCTTATTGGCATTAAATAGGGAACAGTTGGCGACTTTCCCTAGGAGCAAACTCATAGCCCATTATGCCACCACTTTGCTCATATTTGAAAACAAGAACCAGTCTGCACAGCTGGACAATTTAAAGCCACCGCTGATGACTGGGAGATTCTAGTCTCTCGCATGATTTAGTGCATACATGTATATGCATGAGACGCCGTGCTTCTAGGAGTGAATGCTGATCCGTGCGGACACTGAGCGACTACAGCTATCAGTGAAGTCCTTGTTTGAGCCTTAATAACAGTTAACATTTATTGAGCACTTAGGAAGTCTTAGACATGTGTCCTAAGTGCTTTATATTATTTAATCATCACAACAACCTTACAAAGTGATACTCTTTTTTTTTTAGATTAAGAAAAGGAGGCAGAGAGAAGTTAAGGGAGTTATCCAAGGTCACCAGCTACCAAGAGCACCAGTGAGAGCTGAACTCGAGCTTGATGTCGGTGTGTACGCAATTAGCCACCTGGCTACACTTTAGGGTTAGTGTGCCTTGGTCTTTCACTACGTGGATTCCCAGCCTTCAGACTTTTCCCTTTTAGAAGAAATTGGGTGATTTTAAGAGTCTGGGCATTCATGAGTTTGCAAGCAGCCCCCCAAACTGAGGAAAAGACCCGTACCCCTTTCTTGAATTCTACTCCTGTACTTCTAGCCGTCGCAGGAGAAAATCACAAAATCAGGGCACATGGTTTCATGTAAGGACACCATAAGCTCAGAAAGAGCTCCCAGAGCTGCTGAGCATTGTTTGCTTTCACTGGCAGGGGGGTCCAGCACAGCTAATTCAGACATGCCAGGTCCTTAAGTTAGAGCTCCAACCCAACACCTCTAGGGTTAGAGACCTTGGCAGCTGACCTTTGCTCCAATTTGCTGAGAAAATGAGACCTAAGCAACACGAACTAGCCTCTCCTTCCTTGCTAGAATGCCCTGTAAAGTCACTCCATTTTACTTGCCCCCAGTTATCTTCAAGGGGAAAAAACCTCCAGTTCTCTTTTTAGAGACTAACCCAACTGGTGTGCTCAGCAGTCCCTCCCTGCCCTTCCAAGCTCTGCTCCGCAGTTAACTCTGCTGTTTCTTGTATCTGGAGTCTTTCTACCTTCTGCCCATCCTCCCTGGGGGGTGAAGGGATGGGGTAGGGTGAGGGGGGTAAAGGCAACGGTCTAGTGACTAGGAACTCAGCCTCTGGATCAAGCTGCCTGGCTACCTGCGCATTCACCAGGCACTGCCATTAACAGCTCATTGGCCTTGGGCAATTTACTTAATTTCCCTAAGACTCAACTTCATCTTGAAAAGGAAATGATTTGGAAGACCAGTATGGTTGTGAGGATTGCGTGAGCTAATTCGTGGTGAGGAACACCCTTGTCCTTGATCTCTCTGCTTTCTTTTTGTGCCAACTCTCTTCACTTCATCCGTCAACTGGCTTATGTTCAGGATCGTCACTTCAACTGCTCTTGATGGCGTCACTACTTGCCCAGTGTTCTTTGGTTTTAACCAACGGTCTTCTCCACACCTTGAAGTGGGCTGGTGGATCCATTAGTAAATACTTATCTCCATCTCCCCAGTGAATCATTCTCAGTGCCCCATGCTCCTTTCAGGAAGATCCAGTGGCTTTTGCTCCTGCTTTGGAGATTATCATCTTCCAGGGTCTTATGTATGCATGTACGTATGTATGTATATTACTTCCTTGTCAGTTCTTGTTATACTCCCAATTTTCTTTTTATTTTCCTCCCAATTTTCTTTAAGAAGCAGAAACTTCAATAACAGCAAAGAGTCTAGGTAGAACAGTGGAGAGGTGACCATGGGCTCTGAGACCCAACTAACCGTATTGCCTCTTGCTCTCTGTGACTTCAGGCAAGATCCGTAACCTCTCTGTGCCTCAATTACTCATCTCCCTGTAGAGCTGTTGAGGAGTTTGAAATGAGTTATTCTGAATAGGGTGCTCAGAAGAGTGCCTGCTCAGGGGAAAGGGTACTTGCTATTATAAGAATTGGTACTTAGAGACCTCTCTTTTGGCTTGTATCAGGAGATCAAGCAAATGCACAGAACTGCATGGATCTTAACATCACAACCAGAGGCAAAGGATCAGAGTTTATCACCAAGAAACCTGTTTAATAGATAAGGAAATATGGGGCTATAGTAGGTTAAATTCAAAATTATGAAGGGCTGGAACACAGATTCATTTGCAGCAGCTATGGCCCAGGAGTCTTGATAAAGCCCCAAATTCCTCCCAGTGTGATTGAAAGTCCTCCTGCCATACCAGCTCAGTTGGTTCTGATGGAACTCTGATTCAGGCACTTTGCCTCTTAAAGGAAGCCAGGAGCATAAGCACAGAGCATACTAAAGCTGGAAGGGCCCTTCGGGATCCTAGCCTAGCTTCCTGCTTCCACAGGTGAGCAGAGGGCACTGTGATGGTTGTGGGCTGGCTCCTCGCTCAGAAAACAGCGGGGTTCTAGACCTGGGGGAGTCCCTCTTCCGGGCAGTGAGAAGCGGAGGTTCAGAGAGACATGTGCTGCCTGTTGACTCATTTTGTGCATTTCCTGTGTGGTTCGTGCGTCTTCCACCCAACTTACTGACTCAGCTTAACCCTGCTTAGCTTGCAAGACCTTTCAGCGAAATCAGAGCGCGAGATGCAGGCACTGCAAGTTGTCACCCATGATTAAGGAGCCGGAGGGAGTGATTTATGTGGAAAGATTAAAATCCCTAAATATGGATGGCTGGTGATGTCCTGATTGAGTGGGGCTTCAGACATTTGCAAACTGCTCAGTGGGAGTGCCGCAGACTTTAGTAGTGGTGGACTGCTTTAGTAGTGGTGGAACAGTTGAAGGGTGATGTAGTGGCGGAAACATGATAATATTAGAACAGTGTACTACTTCCTATGAGCCAAGAAGACCAGATCAAGACAGGAAATCCTCCTGTGGCTTCTATTTTGTGAGGCTACTGGATATCTCTAGAAATTTCTACATGTAGAACTTGAAGCTCTGGACCATCACATAGATAGTTCTCAATGACTTTCACCTCTTTCCTCTGGAGGGTCCTCCATTCCATGTAGAACTTGAAGCTCTGGGCCATCTCATAGATAGTTCTCAATGACTTTCACCCCTTTCCTCTGGACGGTCCTCCATTCCATGTAGAACTTGAAGCTCTGGGCCATCTCATAGATAGTTCTCAATGACTTTCACCTCTTTCCTCTGGACAGTCCTCCATTCCTGGGGCTCCCTTTGTTTCCTCTCACTGTCCCTTTACTAAGGACCTCTGCTCTAGTCTTTCCTGCTAGCCTGTTTCTCCCTACCTCCTCAACGCCCCTCTTCGACCACTCCAAATAGAGTTCCTCTATGCCTGATTTTAAGTGAGGACTGTGAAGCTAGAGTTAATTGAATAAATTATTTCCTATTAAACTGTAAACCAGATAATTAACTGAGTCTCCCAGATAACACTTACGAAGCCCCTAGGAAGTGTTGAGAATTTCAACACTTTATGTGTATGTATGTGTATGTATGTTTTCACTTGTGTGTATAAGGAGTGCAGGAAAGGTGAGGGTACTTTTCAGCAGCCTGCACATGACCCCGTACAGGTGACAACATGTTCCCAATGTGGCTAGGCACAGCTGTGGGGTCACTGAGTAATTGGAGGGGTCAAGGAGTACTTCTTAATGAAGTAATGCTAAAGTTGAAGCCTAAAGGATGAGTCTGCGTTAGCAACGTGAATGGGTGAGAGGGAAGGGAGAATTTCGTGAATTTCTAAGAAGAATCTAATTTTCTAATAGTCTACCCTGTGTCATGATTTGGAAAACATGGTCGCTATACGGTTAATTGTAATAGATGAAATACACAAATGGTGTCTTAGAGGCATAGATTCTCTTTTTCTAAAGAGCAAGTCAGAGATAATCTATTTACCCTTCTTCTCTGCTCCAGTGGCCTGGTATGATACACTAAGCCCTTTTCAGGCTTCTCTTGACCCTTTCCTAAAGGGCCTTGAACTCTAGCCTTTATAACTCCCAGATCACACTGTTCCCGTTTAGACCTCTGTATTCTTGGGTAGTCTTTTCTTCTGTTCTTGGATTATCCCTTTACTATTTGAATTTGTCTGCAAAACTCTTGACTTTTCTAAGACCTGTCTTAAAAATCACCTCCTCTGGGAGGCCCTCCATGATCAAGTTAAGAACATCTTTATAGCATTGCAGTACCTTGTTCCTGACTCTATTTGGCACCTGTTTCAATATTTGAATGTAAGTTGCCCCTTCTGGACTGTAAGTATGTTCTATTCTTTTCTTGGATGCTAAGTGCCTAGCATAGTGTTGGGCATAAGGTAAGTGCTTAATGAATATTTGTTGAATAAAGGAATAAATGGCAGAATACTATGCATATTCCATAATTGTATTGTGTGTATATAAACCATCACAGATTAGCGATAAATGGAAGCTCAGGTAGCAGAACATTTAGACTTCATGTTTTGTTGAATAATTGAAAAAAATACACATACATTCCATCACTTAGCTCCAAGTAGTATAACTTTATATATTTTTTTATGGGTAAAATGCAGGTGTCTCTCTTTAAAAATAATTTCCTTAAATGTGATAAAATTTATTTTTTGGCTCATATCTGTTAGGTTATTATAGTGTTTTAAAATATCTGGCTTAGATCACTTGAAATTCTTAAATTATACTTTAAGCAGCTATTAGCATAATGATATTATCTATTAATAGAGATTCCTACAGGAGGAAAGGTACCTGCAATTTACATGAAATCAGAAGACTTGGTGTGATTTGTAGCATCACAACAAACCCAGCATGACTATTGTAATGACTACATTTCCCATCACTGTAATTATCTCCTAAAACTTTTATTGGGAACATTGATTGCCATTGGCTCACTCATTCACTTTGAGAAAGTGGAATGGTGAACAAGTGCCAGGAGTGAAACCGTAGCTGTGCAGGGCTGGTGGAAAGTACCCGCTGGAGGGTTACGAAAGGACTTGCCCCTGGCCAGGAGAGCGGTGTGACCGCTCTGTGTTCAAAGTAATGACAGAGCCCATATTTCTTCCAATTACCAAGAATTCCAGTGAAGAAGATGAGCGATATGTGGCCATTTTCTAAGAGGAAATAGGAAATGATCATTTGTATTTGAAGAATATTTGGCCAAATGTCTCTGCCCCCCCACCCCCACAGCGCATTATAAGCGATCACCTCTTTGAAGGAAGGTGGAGATTCAGCTTTCTCCTTATCGTTTTCTGTTTCTTTGTAAATTATTTTTTAATTATTAAAAAATATTTAAAAAAATTTTTTAATGAAAGTAGAGTTGACTCTCAAATCTGTCCACTTGTCTTGGGCTTCTTGGCCTGGTCTGTAAGGCAGGCCACCGCTGGTCCTCCCTTGGGTCCCTGTCCCGGCTTCCAATGGCTCTCCCCACTTCTGATTGTCTGGCTCCCCAGTGCATTCTCTCCAGGGCTGCCAAAATGCTCCCTCTAGGCAGCAAATCTTATCATGTCAATCGCCTGCTTAAAGTACCACTTGGATTCCCCATGGAGCCTTTATCATAGCTTAGAAGGCCTCCATGATCTGATCAGCCCTACAGGTCAGCAGGTCCCTGTGAAATTCATACAGCTCAGGCCCAGAGACCACTGGGACACCTACTGGGCTCTCCTTCCTGACTATGGTCTCCCTTTCCAGTCCCTCCTCAGGCTGACTCTGAATCACCTTCCAGGGTAGCCGGTCCCCTTTGCACTCCAGCGGCATCCTTTACTTAACTCCTCTTCCAGGGCTTATCACACTGTCCTGAAATTGCCTTTGACTTGTTTGTTTCAGCCACCGCCCTGTAAATTCGATGAGAGCGACACTGGGTCTGTCTGGTTTGTCTTATATCCTTAGCAGTAAACACGGAGAAATGACAACCAGACACAGTTAAAAGAGGGAACCACTCTGTTTCCCAATTTTGCTGCCTTTAATCAGGTCAAAGACAAAGAGTTCATTGAGCCCCAGTATCTATTTATAGACGTTGCTCCACACTTGCCTTGTACAAGTGGATTTTCTTTTTGGAAGATGGCTCAGAGAACAGAATGAAAAGTGAGACTGGTTCCAATCAGGTTGTTGTACAGAAAACGTCAATGTGGGTGAGTGTGTTTAGTCTGTTTCTCCCAGACCCAGGCAGGAAGCACTACAGGCTTGTAGAGCAGAATTGCAGTGTGTGTGTGTGTGTGTGTGTGTGTGTGTGTGTGTGCACGCACACCTCTGTGGATGTCTGGGTGTATTGTATTGCCACACTCGACGATAGGTTAGCTTTGTTAGAAATTAATGCCTATGAGTTTTTCAGATAAGGCAGTTGCTGATCTCTGCTTTCTTTGCCAGAGAATGACCTACATGTGTTAAATGGTATGTGTCAGAAAGAGAAAAGCTGCAAATCTTAGAAGGTTACCCTGAGATGTCTGATATCTACTGTTGCCCAGATTTTATGACTGAAAAGGTTATTTAGTCTCTTTAAATATGGCTATATATGCGCGTGTATGTTGATTGGCATTGGACCAAATCAATTTAGAAGAATGTAGCTTATACCAAGAAAATGAAATTGCAGAATAGGACAAAAGGTAACCAAGACATACAGTTGCTGGTAGGTCATAGAGCTCTCCCTTTCTTGACATACATTAAAATTATTTTGCATATCACATTTTTTTTCTTTCCTTTTAAAAAAACAAAGCAAAAAAACTTTTTTCAAAGTCTCCCTGACAGTTCGCACTCAGACTCCTTTGGAGGCGTTCTGTACCCACGGCCGTCTCCCTGCTTCCTGCTCCCGACTAACAGATGATCATGCATGTGTTTTCTGGCCATCGCTTCGCCTGCACCGTGCCACAGATACCTGGGGCCCCAAGGCTCCCTTTGTCTGACAAATGGTACAAATTGGGTCATGCATTTGTACAAGTCTGGCAGATTCCTGCCAGGATGCAGACGGAATAAAAAGAAAAGGAAGTCTACGAAATACCTGTTTCACTTCCTCCCGGCTCTTCTCCCTCCCTCCCTTCCTGCCTCCCTGGGTCCGCCTTGTCCAGTGCAGACGATCATCGCAGGCACGGAGCTTGTTGGCTTACTGATCAATGACAAAGCGAAGAGATGTGTCATTTGCTTTTTTTTTTTAAATAACCAGGTGGTCAGAAGCTGATCTCAGACTGCTGGCAAGAACGTTAGTGACTGTTTAGCCACCGAAACAATTTCTTCTTTCCCAAGTTTTTTGTTTGGGGCTTTAAGTTGTGTCTTGCTCCTTTAAGCAAAACAGCTGACTCGACTTGTCTCTGACTTCTGGGAATAATTGAATTCTTAGGGCAGTGGCTTAGTAACCTGAGAACAGTAAATGAAAATTTCGCTCTACAACATACCCACACTCATCCACACGCAGACATGTGGGCTTGTCCACTGCACTCCCTGTGGTTCAGAGAGACGTTTGGGGAATATTTGTGTCCTCTTTGCCTTTTTAATTTTCCAGCCTGTCTTGGGGGTGGGGGCGGTTCAAGCTATAAAACTCAACAGGGAGGTTGGGAAAGATCAACTTTGCATGATCAAGGGGCACGTGGATTTTTAGAAGTCGAGAAATACAGTGATGAGAGAAGGGGAAGTCATATAGTGATTTACCTCACCTGCACTTTTATGGGAAAACTGTGCCTTGGGAGAGAAGGAGTCAGAAAGACCAAGAAACTCACGTTAATTGAAGGCTCAATTCATGTCAGCACAATATTTAATCCTGGCAGCAAAGCGGCTGTCCCACCTATTTTACAGATGAGGAAGGTAAGGCTTAGAGAGATTTAGGTAACTTGCTCAAGTACACCCGTCTGGTAAGAGACAGAATTAGTCCCTTCTATCCAGATTTCTCTGGTACCCACTATAGCTGCAATTCTTTCACTTTAAATCTTTGAGTGGAAACCTCCAACATCTGCCACTATGGCCCAAGGGGTTACTATTCCACCTTTGCATAGAATTAGGAAGGAGCACTTAAAAAGAAAGAAAAAGCCTGGGGTGCCTGTGTGGCTCAGTTGGTTAAGCGGCTGCCTTTGGCTCAGATCATGATCTCAGGGTCCTAGGCTCCAGCCCCACACTGGGCTTCCTGCTCCGCAAGGAGTCTGCTTCTCCCTCTCCTCTGCATGTTCTCCTTCTCTCTCAAATAAATAAAAAAAATTATTTTATTTTATTTTATTTATTTTTTAAAGAAAAACGATTTTTCTTTAAAAAAAGAAAAGGCCATTTTTTGAAAAGAGTGCTTTTAGGGTGATAGCAAAATCGAGAGGAAGGTACAAAGAATTTCCATGTACCCCCTGGCCCTGCACATGCACATCTCCTCCATGGTCAGCATCCCGCACCAGAGTGATGCATTTGTTAGAATGAAGAAATGTACATTGACACATCACTGTCACCCAGCGTCCATAGTTTATACGGGTTCTCTCTTGGTGTTGCACATTCTGTGGTTTGGGAAAATGCACAATGACGTGTATTCATCATTATATATTTGAACCTTTGAACAACACAGGTTGGAACTGCATGGGTCCACTTATACAGAGACTTTTTTTTTTCTTTTGATAAATACATTACCATAAATATATTTTCCTTGTGATTTTCATAACGTTTTCTTCACTCTAGTTTACTATATTGTGAGAATACAGTATATAATACATAGAACATACAAAAATACGTGTTAATTGCTTATATTATTGTTAAAGTTTCTGGTCAACAGTAGATCAGATTATTGGTGGTTAAGTTTTTAGGGAGTCAAAGTGGGTTTTCATCAGTGTGGGAGGTTTGCACCTCTAATCCCTGCCTCGTTCAAGCATTACCTAAAAATCGTCTGTGCTCCACCTGTGCATAATCCCCACACTCCTTCCTACCCACCGTACTCTCTTCCCCTGGAAACCCTTCGCCTGGAGAGCTCTTTTTACTGTCTCTGTAATTTGGAGCACTGTTTTTGTTTTGTTTTGTTTTTTTTACAATTGGAAGGGTAATGGTGTGGGATGATTTCTTGAGCTCACCATTACTTTTTCATCCAGTTAGAAGTAGCTTGGATATATACATTGAGTCATCAGTTAACATGCATTTTTGCAGGCCTCTCCATGAGCAAACCATAGTAGTTATCTACCTGGGAGATTATAGAAAGACTCTCACTCCAGTTAGGAGTCATGAACAGCCTAGCAATCTAGTTAGGGAGATCGACAAGATAAATATCTGTCTCTATATCTCTTTTGATCTCTATCTCTATATTTGTATGTATGTCATTGACTATAAAATTAGAGTAGTGAGAACATTTCTCAGGGCTTCAAACACCTGCTAATTGAGAAAATGAGTAAATATAACCAGGAGGTTTGGAGAAGACTTGAAATTGAACATGTTCTTTTTAGAACCTGACAATGCCTGCTTATTAGCTTTTCATGAGGACCAGAAAGGGTTATTCTTTGAAAAAAAAACAAAAAACAAAAAACAAACCTCTTCTTTTGTACAACAGTAGCCTGAATAGTCAGGAGTTGGCAAGGCCTTTTCTGATGTTTATTGGAGCAGCTGTGGAAATAATTTTTTACCTTGGATTCTGTGATTTATTTCCATTATGAATAAATTTGGGATTTATTTTAAGGCTTTCAAAAACTGGGAATGCTTTGGTCTCAGAATTATTTTTTATTAAACATTGTCTCCCTGGCTGCATTTCAGGTGCTGGCTGAATTCTGCACAGTGGGCTGTGTTAGCATCAGAAATGCCTTTAAATGATAATAATTATAATAATTATATATATAAAAAGGATGGAATTGGGTTCTAATTCTATTCGGCTGAACTTGATATTTGACTTTACTGACTCAGTTTTGGCATCTTTAAAATGAAGATAATTGATAAGTACCTTATTATTTCTGAAGAATGAAGAATGTTATTTCTATTGCAAAGAGATTTGAACCCTTGAATAAATGTGCTTTGAATGCAAACTGTTATCTATTTCAATCAATGTGTTTTATAGGTTGACATCTTGGACAGGAAGGAAATCTTCCTTATACTTCCCATTCAAGATGGACTCCTACAAGAGAACTAAATAAACATGGTAGTCAAGGAGGTCATGAAGATCTGACTCTCCCCAGAAGCAATATTGCTTCCTTGCTGTCTCTGTAAACTAGAGTTGCCATCTTGCTCACAGAATCTTGTTGAAAGACAAGTCACACTTTTTGCTCTCAGGCCAGAGTCACATACCACTGCCTCTTTCTCGCTTCCTTTGTCCTCTCTCCTTGCTTTGAACTCATTGATTCTCTGTTTCAGAGGAGCTTCCAAGAGAAATGAAGTTAATCATTCAGCAAGGGAAAACATCAGCCATCTAGGACCTTCAACATTGATTTAGAATCCACTTTAATATGGTTTAAGCCCTGATAAACAATAAACAAGGGATAGGAGACTGAGGGAAGGAGAAAAATGGCTCATCCAAAGAGGCCTGTGGAAGCAAACTGGACTCTACTCTCTGGGCCAGGTCCTGAAGAAAATATATTAAAAAAATGTAAAACAAGTTTCTGGTCCCCAGGAGCTTAGAGTCCAATTAGGGAGAAAAGGCATACTTATCATTTATGAGACACACGGGAAAATTTATAGCTGCTACCAGAGCATCACTTCTCCTCCTCCTACAGAATACAGAGCCTTCCTTTCTGACTCCCAAGGGACCTAGATATCCATACACAGCCTCCCTCACTGTCTAGAGAGTGTGCTGGTGGCAAAAGCACACCTGACCTGGGTGAGGGGAGCCAGAATCCAGCTTATCTCTTATGGATCCTCTGTCTGGCAGCCTGAGTCACTGTAGTAGACTCTCTTCCTGTTCAATTTGCAGCTACTTCCAGTACCACAAATGGGTCCTCCAATGCTTGGACATGATGGTCCAGATTCTTGGTCTCAGAGTCTTGACCTCTTTTCCTTTTCTGCTCTCCCAAATAGTTTCCTTCCCAAGGTCAGGAAATGTTTTCTCATATTTCTTTAAAACACAGTTTATGACATCCATGTTCCTGGAAAAAATGGAACCATCATCTTATTCTCCTAAGGATGCCTACTTTGATGGTTACTACCTTAAGGACCACCCAGTGACATTCTGTCACATCTTTTATTAAAGGCAGAAAAACACAAAAAAATGAAAATGTAAGAATGGTCAATGATCAGGTAAGCCAAGAAATATGTGCTGAGCGGTACATGACGAACATTTTCATATACTTTATTCTATTTAATTTTCATGAGAAAACCCACAGAATAGTTGGTTACTCTTTTATTGAACAGAAAGCATAAGGTCACAGGAGTTAGACAAATTGCTCAAAGCTATACACATAATGGACTTCATATTGCATATATTTTCTCTTGCCCAGGACATTGTTTCTTCTACTGTACCTCAGCTGCCCCTTTGTCAAAAGAGGAAACACTTCCTGTGGATTAGAATGTCCTAGGGACAAGTTTATGAGGACGAAGTATTTGAAATGGCTCTTGACTAAATTATAGGTTCTGGTTAGACGGTGGAAGAAGGCAAGGCTATTCCTGGACTTGGAAGGATTTGCTTGACTAAAACCACAGGTTGAAAAAGTGGAAGGTGTATTTGGAAGACTGTGTGTAGACTGTTTTGGCTGGAGAGGAGGGCTCATTCATAAATGAAATGGCACTTAGCCAAAGAGAGGGGAACAATGAAGACTGCTTTGCCATTGTTGTGATTCAGTAGTTTCAGGCACCTCTGTTAAATGAGGATAAACAGGGCTGACCTTCCCTTACAGGCAGTCTGGGATTCTGAATCATCAGTGACTGGGAAGTGGCATGCTCCATTATCTAAGGCATGATATTATATCCACCAGCTATTTTGTGCAGTTGAATTTTTGTTGCATTGAAATGATTCTCTCAGTGTGAGCTCAATAACAACGGACACGATGGTGGTTTTTCTATGTTGCCAAAAACTAGGTCTGAATTTCTTCTAGCGCCTCCTGCTCCAAAGCACCTCTTATGATTAATTAACCTTTTGTGGAATAACTAGGACATCTGTGTGGGATAAGATGTACTTTGGTCAGACTTCAGTTTTCAGTTGTTCAGCAAGAGGATAATTAATTATAAGAGCTGAATCTGAACAGAAGACTTTGGAGGAAATCCAAATGAAGCAAAACATCTAATTATCAATGAACAGGAAGTATTTTTTTTTATTGTTGTTGTTGTGGAAGTGAATAAAATACTTAATATAAATAAGAGGTAGTAACAACTCAAGATGCCTGCTTCGAGTGTATACATAATGTGAAAAATGTGAGATATTTGTGTTTTTGCAGATAAAGTACAATGAACTAAGCATAACTAGACAAATACAAAACAGGGGCCAAGGTAATGTCTAAAATAAATATGTACTCCCCTTGGAGATAATTGTGTGGACTTTAACAAGGATATATCTAGAATCACCTGGCTATTATTGCTACTGACAAATAACAATAAATACCTCTTGTCTAGAGAAAAAGGTTGGATTAAGATACAAAGTAAGAGATAAAATGTAGGAAGCTAAAAACAGTGCAAAATCAATTTCTTTAACAGAAATGGCACTGTGATAGAGATGGTTTTCCAGAGCTTAACTTTCTGAGGTGAATCACCTGCCGTATTTAGCCCATATCTACATGACACAATCTCCCACGAAACCAGCAATCCTGAGATTCTAGCTTGACTTACTGACCTATGATGAGGGGGTACCTTAGTGGACCATGTGAGAAATTCCACTCTCAGTCAAAATGTTCTTCAGGATTGATTGTTGCCCACACTCACTGGTAACTGCTATACAAATACTACATGATTCTACTTCAGTGAGGGAGTATGATTCTACTTCATATTTATCAATATCATAAAGCTTCCAGTCCATGAAGGTTTTTTTTTTTTTAAATTTTATTCATTTATTCAACAGACCACAAGGAGTTAGAGAGGCAGGCAGAGAGAGAGGAAGAAGCAGGCTCCCAGCCAAGCAGAGAGCCTGACACGGAGCTCGATCCCAGGACCCTGAGACCACAACCCAAACCGAAGGCAGAGGCCCAACCCACTGAGCCACCCAGGCGCCCCGAAGGTTTTCTTTTTTTACGTATTTCTCCTGTTGCTATGAAAGAGTTTTCTTTCCTATTTTCTTTCTACCTGTGGCTTCTGCTGCCTCATGTCAGTACTTGGTGCCCATGCTTTGTACATCTCTCAGTTTCTACAGCTTTCTATTGTATATTGTTGTTGGGAGACAGTTCTCCATGGTCTCTTGCATTTCTGCATTCTGCTGTTCAGTATAGTAATGTCTCTCTCAGGGACAAAGATAGGGCAGGTTCATTAGTAACTCAATATAAAAGACTTAAGTTTCCCAAGTCTGATTTCCTCAGCTGAGATGCAGATTGCATTACATAGCTGCTCTGGGTCAACCTTTTGGGACTCAGAGGGGTGGGGGTGGGGGGACCAGGAGAACCAGGGCAGGCATGAAGCTCATGTACTTGCTGTGCTTTGGGTAATAAGTCTTTGTCTCTGACTCAGGTGTTTTGTGTCTTCTGCCATATCCGTAAAAGTATGCCAGGCTAAATTGTTAGCTTGCAAGGAAGGTCATATTTCTTTATACTTCTTAACATCTGGATCTTATATCCAAGCTCCCTGTGAGGATCTGACTGGGGCAATTAGTCATCATCCAGTATAGAGAATAACTGTCACCCTGAGCTGTTATGCTAGACCTTCTTATAGGGCAGTCAATAGATTGCAGCTTTTGAATCAGGTACTCTTGTTTAAACTAGCCATCTGTGGCCAACTTTTCAAGGTCACTTTGTTCAAATATTGAGGCCTGTGAATGAAGGACAGAATCTCATTAAGAGGGAGTCATGAGCTTGGAAAACCCTTTAAGGTTCTCAGAAGCAGATATTATAACTTTTACCTTTTACAGGATGTCTAGGGAAATGTTATTGAGAAATAATTAATTCATCTCAACTCTCTTGCATATTCTGAGATTTCTGTGAACAGAGATGAGTGTGTGCCTTATCTGCAACTTACCAGTTCTCTGCCCAAGGAGGAAGCATTTGGTAAATCTTGTGTTCCTAATACTGGCCATTGGAGATGAATGCCCAGGTTCACTTTAGAGGTTCTCTCTTAGCACGTATTCATTCACCATTGGGAGAGCAGTTGTGTAGTTGGCTGGGATTCCCTCCACTGCCAGGTTCAGGCATGGACCCTGAATGGCCTAAATCAATCAACCTTTTGTCTATTGTGATTGATTCAGAGGAGAGCCTATGACTTTAGAACATTGTTTGGAAGGTTCTCTGTCTTTTTATGGATGATGTGGTATGGAAATGGGAGCCTGAAACTTGTTTCCATTTTGTCACTGTTTTATTCAGAGTTCTCCAGAGAAACATTACCAAGAGAAGATATGTATAACGATATAGCTATGTTACTATAAAATATATAGGGAAAGAATTTATATGTGTTTATATATGTAAAATTTAGGCATAATTAATTAATTAATTAATTGGAATTGGCTCATGAGATTTTTGGAAGCTGAGAAATCTCCAAGCTGTAGACCCAGAAAAGCTGGTGGTATGATTCAGTCTAAGCCCAAAGGCCTGAGAACCAGAAGAGCCAGTAGTAGGTATCTCAGGGCAGAAGAAGATGAGACCAAATGTCCGAGCTCAAGTAGTGAAGCAGAAAGGAAGAGTTAAATTCCTCCTTCCTTTGCCTGTTGCTCTAGTTAGGTCCTCAGTGGATTGTTTGGTATGCGCAGATGTAGTAGAGGGCAATCTGCTTTACTGATTCAAATGCTAAATCTTCATGAGGGACATCCTCATGGACACTCTCAGGAATAATATTTCATCTGGTCACCCAGTGGCCAGTTAGGTTGACACAGAAAATTAACCATCATGTCACCAAGCTTGAAAATAAAGCTGACACTTGGAGGAAGGACAGGTCAAGAGAATTAACTAACGTTGGAGTCAGAGCCTTAATGAAACTAACCCCAAAGTCTATATGATTTCTGAGCTTTTCAGTTATATGACCCAATAATTAACTTTATTGTTATTGAGGGTATGAATTGGGTTTTCTATTACTTACAATAAAAAACATCCTAAGTGGTTCATTTATTAGTTTTCATCACATCTGAAGTGCAAATGTGCAGGGATCTAAAGTTGGGACAGTGCATAATTGGTTCTGGACATATCAGATACAAGTCTCATGTGTGTAATTCACTGGTCTTTTCCCAGTGCCTGGCACATGGTACATGCTCATAAACATTTGTGGAAGGAATCCATGAACTCTGCTTATTGCTCCCCAGAACTTGTTATTTCCTGACTGGTCATACCTCCTTGTTTGCTTTGATTGGGCTTTTGCTGCAGAATTTGGAGGAGAGTTTGGTCACTAAAGAGTTAAATAAAAGGATTAAAAGAATCACAGTGTCTCTACACACAATGGTGACCAATGTCATCTTGGGCTCCACATTCTTCAGGGATGGGTTTCCACAGTGGTGATTCAGCTGGCCAGGCCATACTACTTAATCAGAAGTTATAATTTTGGTTTGAACTGTTCAGAGGTCCATTATAATCTACAGCTTACATCTTGCGGTAAAAAGGACAGTCTAACTCGTTTTGCCGAAGTACAGCATTATTTTCTTCAGAAAATAATCGGACTCAGAGCTATGATTTAGATGTTGGCTCTACCCCTTTACAAAGAGTATCACCTTCCTCACTGTAAACAGCCAGATAAAAAAATCAAGGCCCCACGTGTAGGTATCACTGACTGATACCATGTGTAGGTATCTGCTATAAGGGAAAGTACCAACAAGGATCACACCCAAAGTGGGAGAAGAGTACAGCCTTACGAACTACAGCTGAATCATGTTAAAATGATGAAGAACCCTGATGGGACCTCAGGTTCATATTCCTAGCTTGCCAAGCCACCTGCTTGCTGATATCAGGATTTTCTAGTGGATGTGGAAAACATTTGAAGTCAAAATATCTGGGTCAGCATAACTTAATGTGTACTAACTGTCAAAAATCTAATCTGAACAGCCTTCCCTAATGTTCAGAGTGTTCTCTTCCTCTCTCTCAAATGGTTTGTCCTGCCCAAAGAATGGAAGAACTTCTTGGAATGTGTCCTGACTATGGACAGCACGTCCAAAATGCAACAAGTAAGCGCAGGGTAATTATGTAATGACCGGCACTTCTGGAAATTAGGCAGAAAGGCTTCTCCCCAAAGATGCATCATTTATGCCACCAAACCTATCCACATACCCTGAAGTGTCTTCTTAGAATTGCAAAGGTAGTTGAAAAAGAAATCCAGACCAAGGAATTGTCTTATAGGTAGACCTAAATTCAAAGCCATGTTTCATTGTGGAGAGCAAAGTTCCTGCCCGAGTTTCAGAGACAAAGGGCTCCTTGTCCTCATCAAACTTGAATTCAAAGAAATCCATTTGTCAGCTAAATTTTCTATAGTTTCTCTGATTAGGTTGCACTTCAGTCTTCATTATTTCATTAATGCAGCTTTAGGCACACTTATTTTCTTAAAGTCCAGGCTACTTCCATTTATTTCCTTTAGTTTTTATAGGTCTAAAATACCACCATACCATTGCCACTTTCCCTAAGCATCTTGACAGGTCTAGATTGCCAAGTGACTTTTCCTTTTGGATCAGAAAAAAAGGAAAAAAATCCTTGCTAACCATTTCCCAATGGTATCCTTCCTAGCAGTAAAATTCTCAGCAAGGCTACTTAACAATTTCTTATGTGCTCATTTTTTTTCCATAATGAGACTGCCAACAGATGCTCATATAATGGAAATCTCCATTGACTACCATGGATCTGAGTTTTGTAGCTGAGCTTTTTATAATCTACATCAGGAAAACATTTTCAAAGGGTGCATGGGTGGCTCAGTGTGTTGAGCCTCTGCCTTCGGCTCAGGTCGTGATCTCAGGGTCCTGGGATCAAGTCCCGAATTGGGTTCTCTCTGCTCAGTGGGGAGCCTGCTTCTCCCTCTCTCTCTGCCTGCCTCCCTGCCTACTTGTGATCTCTCTCTGTCAAATAAATAAATAAAATAAAATAAAATAAAAAGGAAAGCATTTTCAAGATCCTCTGTCTGGATGATCTGCTTCTCTTGTCACCATGTAAGTCTTTTTCACTGGGCTTCTACCTTCATGTGTGTGCATTTCTGTCTGTGAGTATAGTCTCTCACTCTTATTATAGCCCTGGATTATACTTACTTTGCTGTATTATTCTCTTCTCTAGTATTTTATTTCATCCAGCTGATTCCAAGAATAGGAACCATATCTTCTAATTCTTCATATGCCTTTAACTACCACTTTCCACATTGACGATGGCTAATAAAGATGCCCTGCTGGTTACGTCAGTTGCTTGGTCTTTTTTCATTTGCAGTAGTTGGCTCTCACATAAAAGCAACTCTCAAATATATTTTTTATAATTAATATTTAAATGGTTTATAAGCCATTCCTAGGCCTCTTATAAGCTCATTTCCCCCTGTTGCAGGTATATTGAAACTGGATTTGACCGGAAAGGAATCTTAGATGCATGGACTATGAATGGATATGCTCCTTGTATTTAACTCAGCATCTCGTTTGTGGTTTTCTTGTTACTACTTTCAACTGGTTTATTAAATGTGCTAAACTTGGCAGAGTTTAACCAAGAGACAACATTTACTTTTCTGCCATGACTGTCCTTAATCATATTTGGTCAGATTTCCCCTCTTGGCCTTCTTAGTGACAACTTGGGATGATCTGACTGCTTTTTAGTCAAAGTGTTAACCAACAGGCTCATCTTCAAGTTTTAAATAGCACAGCCCAATCCAATATAAAAACTTCAATCCCTCATCTAATCGAAGCTCCTTCCCCAACACTCCCTGTCAGCACCCTCCCCCCCACCACCTCACTGCTCAGAGAAGACATGATCCCTCAGTGCTGTAGTTGGGCAGTGAGGCATGGCTGGGTCTCCCCCTCATTCTCTACTTTGTTCCTTCATTCCTAGTATCCACTCAGAAGGCTGCTGCTTCTGGACTCTTACAGAGTTTGGGTGCTAAATAGGGAGTAGAGATAGATGGTGACAGTTTCCAACTTAGCTGCTACTGGTATAATTGGAGCCATTGTTCTCTGTGCGGCAGATGAACCAAAACTGGGTTTCACACAGGAATGTTTGTGGGATCGTTGTCCTGCATGGGGAATGTATTCTTTGGCTGACCTCTTATGACACCCTCTCAATTCTTTGCTCTGGCTCTATACCCCACTGAGCTTTTTTTGTTGGGTCCCCAGCGCCCTGTAGGCAGAGCTCTGTCAAGATGGTGCCAGTCTGGCTCCCCTCTGTGGTATTCACATGGTCCAGGATATCTTTATCCTGCTGTCAGCTGGTCAAAGTGAAGCTTGCTTCTCAGTTTGCTTATTCTCCAGGGATAGATGCTATCTTGAAAGATAGTTTAGGTACTCTCAAAAACAGTTTTTTGCCCCATTCCCTAAGATCATCCAGCCATGGACTGAGATGCCTGTCTTCTGTATGCAAGTGGTGGTGTTGAAGCCCCCCCCCTTTTTTTAAAGCAGGGTGTTCTGTGTGGCTGGGGGTGGGTGGAGAGGCAAAGGACCCCCATTTCCTTTTCCAAGGGACAGGGATGGGAAAATCCACTTCCATGAAGTTCTATAAAGAATCTCTTTCTTTTAGGTGCCTGGCTGGCCCAGTTGGTTGAACATCTGATTCTTAGTTTCTGTCCAAGTCATGATCTCGTGGTTGTAGGGTTGAGGCCCATGTTGGGCTCTGTGCTCAGTGAAGAGTCTGCTAGAGACTCCCGTTCACTGTCCCTGTCCCTTCTCCTGGTCTCGCTTTCTCTCTGAATAAATAAAATCTTAAAAAAAAAAAAAAAAAAGAATCTTTCTCTTTTATGCCAGCAGGCGGCTATGGGTGATGGGCCAAAGGGGTTTGACCACCTCGTAAATAGTCCTTAGATAGTCTTAGTTAGGGAAGGTCTTTGGAATATGGGGTGAAGTTCCAATTAACACTTTGTCTTGACACAAAAAACAATTTTTGACACTAGAAATCTTATGTTTTTCTAATGAAAAACAAAGCACAAGTATACATTCTCTCAGTGTTTATTCCAGATTCTTCTATATTGTTCTTATAGATAAAATAAGACACTTTGAAATCCCAGGTATTTGTTTTCTTAGTGTAATAGCACACATATTATTACCAAATTCAAAGCATATGATTAAGGAAACAGGAATTAGATAGACAAAAAATAAGATCTAAATTTGTTGACTGATATTTGAATTCAGTATTCTCTCTCTCTTTATTTTTTTTTTTAAGATTTTATTTATTTATTTAACAGACAGAGATCACAAGTAGGCAGAGAGGCAGGCAGAGAGAGGAGGAAGCAGGCTCCCTGCTGAGCAAAGAGCCCGATGTGGGGCTCGATCCCAGGACCCTGGGATCATGACCTGAACTGAAGGCAGAGGCTTTAACCTGCTGAGCCACCCAGGCGCCCTGAATTCAGTGTTCTTTATATTGATTCCTCTTTCAGCTGAACAGTTATTTTCATTGAAATATCATTTGGTTGAGAAAACCCACTACACAGTGAAACATAGGGAGAGTGATTTGGGGGTTTAGAGATACTAGTTTCTAACAGGGTTTCAAGATGTCCTAATGATGAGATTGGATTCGTAGTTTCATTACCTTGGACAAGGCATTTTTATGGGACCAAGTGGTTTTATTTTTAACTTGAGAAGATTTTACTTAGTATGTTTTAAAATCCTTCAGGCCTCTAATAGTTTGCAACATTTGCATAATATGCATTCAGGTTTGTGAGAACTGACAAAGACAAGCTTAAAAAATATGATTGCTTTTTAACAATTTTTATTCATTTACTTTTAAATGGGTTCCACATCTAGCATGGAGCCCGGTGTGGGACTTGAACTTATTACCCTGAGATTGAGACTAAGATCAAGAGTTGGAAGTTTAGCTGACTGAGCCACCCTGTGACTACTTTTTTCTAAAAACAAAATTTCTAAGTCAACATTTCTACGAACACTTGTACTGTTAGTTAGAGTTTCATCATTTACCATATAATCCATAGCTTTTAATTTTATTATTTAATTTTGCTACACTTTCAATAATGGAAAGTTTAATAATCAGTGCCTTTAATTCCACACTTAATATAGTTCTGGCATTTTCCTCTTACTCTTACTTGTAAAACAAGTTACTGAGCATTTCCTTTAGGCTACATGCTATAAATAAGTAAGTACTTGATTTTTTAATTTTTTATAACTACTAAACATGAAATTAGTTTTCTCATCTGGACAGTGAATATAACAACACTGCCAAAACAAAGCCCAGCATGTCTCCCACAGATGTGCTCCTCAGGCTATCCTAATAGAGGATATGACCAAGCCATAAGCCAAGGAGTTTCCTATGATTCTTCCTTCCCTCACTCTTGACATCCAATCAGCTAGAAAATCCTTGGCTCAACCTCCAAAGTGAATCTCAAGTTTGTCCATTCTTCTCCACTGCTGTTACTGTCAATTCAGTTAATTCTTGCCCGCATTTAGATAGAAAGCTCCACATTTTCTCAGTTCTCTCTCACCAGTAGGCTCTACACAGCAGCCATACTGTTCTTTAAAGAATAAACCACGTCACTTTCATCTTCTTTCTAAAACCTTCTAGTAGCATTTTTTGCAGTTAGAGTAAAATCCAAACTCCTTATCATGGTATATTGATTAAAGTGATTTTAGTTGTGGTGGTAAATGAAACTCAAAATTTCAGTGGCTTAACATAGAATCACTTTAATTTACTGGGCTAATAGTTCAGGGCAGGTGATCCTGGTTTTGAGCACTTTTCTTCTACATGGTGATTCAAGCACCTGGCTTTTTATCTTGTGGTCCTGCCATTTGCTGGATGCCCAAGGATCTTCCGCATCCAGCAGGCAGATGGGGTGGGGTGAGTGTAGAGGGGGGCATGAGTGGGTGGAGAA
This sequence comes from Mustela nigripes, assembly GCF_022355385.1. Classification (NCBI taxonomy): domain Eukaryota; kingdom Metazoa; phylum Chordata; class Mammalia; order Carnivora; family Mustelidae; genus Mustela; species Mustela nigripes. The sequence continues at coordinate 18,350,543 of NC_081559.1, read as the reverse complement.
GGCATACCCATCACATGACTGCTGTGGCACTAGTAAGACCACATTCCAATGCTCCTCACATTCCATTGGTGAGACTTGATCATATGGCCCCACCTGGAAGCTAGGGAGGCTGGGAAATGTAGTCTCTGGCAGGGAGACACTTCCAGGACAAACACGTCCAGGTAGAGCTCTTCACTCTGGAAAGCGCAGCATACATCCTTGGGGGACAGCCAGTCAGCCCCCCACACAAAGTGTTTAAATCACCCCCATGAGTTGCTCCTGTCCGCTCCTCCAGCCACCTCTTTTTTTAAAATTTATTTTTTATTTATTTTCAGCATAACAGTATTCATTATTTTTGCACCACACCCAGTGCTCCATGCAATCCGTGCCCTCTATAATACCTCTTACACACTTTCTGTGACTATGTTCCAGGCACACTGGTCTTCTTGCTCTTCTAATCTCAAGCTCATCCTTGTCTTAGGACTTTTGTGTGCTCTTCCTTTTGCCTGGAAACTTTTATCCCCAGGCCTTTCCCCAGGTAGTTCTCTTTAATTCCCAATTCTCAGTTCAAGTACTATCTTCTCAGGAGTCCCTGCCTACCTACCCAATACAGTCCTTCACCATGCACCCGTTTTAGTTGTTCTTATGGCCATGAACCAACTGCGGAGTCATCTATGCTTTGTTTACTTGCTTATTATCCATTTTCCTCTCCACTCTTCATCTGTGTCCTGTAAACTCTATTCCTGACTATTCTGCTCACTGCTGTACATATTTCTAGCACACAAAGCATGACTGGCACATATAAATCAGTCAATACATATTTATGGAATGAATGGAGAGGATCTTTTAGTCCTTTTAGTCTCCATAAAGGAGAGTTGATACAGGAAGGTTGGTACTACTCTATAATCACTAGGATTCAGTTGTGCTGATCAATCTTTCAGCCAGTAAAATCAACCATCTCTGTTGCATTAAATCCTCATTGTACCTTCCTGAAAGAACCTGGTGGAATATATTAATCCAACAAAAACCCAAATCTATATCCTATTAGAAATCCATTTCTGCAAGCTTTTAAAGAAGTACCCATGTTGCTTGGAATTTTTAAAATAGTCCTTTTCCGACTAAATGTGAATATGCATCACAAGTGGTGCATTTTGTTTGTGAGTAATTTTTATTGCTATTAATAATACTACTGGGGAATACAAATGAACCAGCACAAAACAATTCTAATGGCTGCATTGCCAGCCAGTTTTAAAGCTGCTAATGAAACCTGAAGCATTCGAGGTTTGTGTGTACTCAGAATTTTAGAATGACTATTTAATTTCTTTCCCTATTATTTTCAGGGTGGAAATTCAAAGCCCTTTTGAATTCTCTTTGATGAAATTGCTCACATGAATGTAGAGTTTTATGAAGACATATTTTATTCTACTGAGAAGCAACATTAGAGGATGGAAAAATATTTCTTTTAAACACCAAAACCCTGAGTTTGAACTTTTGGGGTCTGCTATTTTATAGCTGTGTGACCTCGCTCAGGTTATTAATTTTCTCTGTCATCAGTTTCTCAATCTGTAAGAAGAGGGTAATAATAATATGTACCTCTGCGGGGCTTTTATGAGGATAAGTGGGAATGTTTAGCTTAAAGCCAGCACTTAGTAGGTGTTCCAAGAGTTCTTTTCTTCTTCTTTTATGGTACATGTTTTTCTGTACTCAATTTAGCCCAAAGTTCTTTGGAATACAAAGCCTGGGGGGCAGCTATTGAAAAAAAAATAGACCAAGTTCATACGAAAATTTTCATACACACACTTAGGGCCAGATTGGGAATGTTGGGGTCACTTTTTAGTAAATAAGAAGCAACGTTGGTTTTTTAGAAGATTTTATTTATTTATTTGATAGAGATCACAAGTAGGCAGAGAGGCAGACAGAGACAGAAGGGAGGAAGCAGGCTCCCTGCTGAGCGAAGAGCCCAATGCGGGGCTCCATCCCAGGACCCTGAGATCATGACCTGAGCTGAAGGCAGAGGCTTAACCCACTGAGCCACCCAGGTGCTCCAGCAACGTTAGTTTTATTCAGAATCATCCCTGGATCCATCCAGTCCTTCCTGGACGCTTCGTCTCTGACTTTCTCACCAGGGTAACTCTCAAGTAGTCTCCGCAGCATCCTTCCCTTTCAGCTCTACCCTCCACATTGTGCCAGCACCATTTTTCTAAAGGAAGGTACAGTCATATTCATTTTCTTTGTGAGCCTCTGTAGTGGTTAATGTTATGTGACTGGGCCCTGGCACGTCTAGGTATTTGGCTAAACATTATTTCTGGGCTAGGTCTGTAAGGGTGTTTCAGGGTGAGATTAGCATGTGAACTGGTAGCCTGAGTAAAGGAGATTGTATTCCCGAGTGTGGGTGGGTCTCACCCAATCTACAGAGAGCCTGAATAGAACAAAATGTGGTAGAAGGGAGAATTCTCTCTCTCTGCCTGACTGCTTAGCTGGGACACTCCTCCCCTGCCTGGAACTGGGATTTACACCGTAGGTACTCCAGTTCTCTGGCCTATGTATAGGATATGTGTATCCTATTGGTTCTGTTTCTCTGGAGAATCCTGACCAATACAGCCTCAGAGCCTCCAGAGACCAATAGGTTAAAATTCGTCCATGCAAATATTAAGCATGGTTTAGTTCTAAACAACTTTACCATATATTCTTGCTACCAGGACCTTTCCATCATTACCTAAGTGCTCTGTCTCTTGTAAGACTTTCTGCCCTAAAAAGTAGTTTTCTCTATCTAGGATATCCTGCCCCTCTTCTCTGCCTGGTTCATTTCTACTCATCCTTCAGGACCCAGGTCACACATGACTTCTTCAGATCTATAGAGCATGTAATATAGGCTTATCTAGTGGATCCTAAGGATTGGGGTGGGGGGCTGGGCGTTCTCCTCTACTGACCGCCCAGTGGGGACACATAAATATATAATATTCAAAATATTACTAAATTTATTTTACCTAATGTTACTTAATAAAGCAATTCATGTGTTTATGATCTGAAAATAGAATCCAAATCAAATTAGTCTAATATTTGTGTATCATATATTTGTATAATAAGTATTGCATATCTATTGTTGGTATAATATTAAAAGATGCCAAAAGAAACCACATTTTGCAATAAGAGGTCTATACATTCAGTCAAGAGAAAATAACATAATCCAACCTCAAAAGCAACTTCCTCAACAATAAAATTTGATCACAGGTACAACATTAAAATCAGATACTGCTGTGTGTGCTAATTATGGAGTATATGAAATTCTAGCCTGTACTGAAAACCCCTCGTGGAAGGGAAATAAAAGGACAATGCTTAAGTTGATGATACTGCATTTCCTGATAATAAAGATATAGCATCTTTTTACAAATGTGGTCTGCAAACTTTAAAAAAGGTAGTTATTAATTGATTTGCAGACAGAGAATTTCACTCCTCACTGCCTTAGTCAATGCTTTAAAAATCGGTCCACAAACATTTTCAGAGTGTTTTTCTGTGCTCTGGATATTGCACTATACATTGTAGAGACTATAAAGAAATGGTTCTTGTCTCAAAGGGCTTTCAGTCTAGCCTGTCTCTCAGGTTAGCATCATTTCTGGTTCCTTTGCCTACCCTTACACTCAAGATCGACCACGGAACGTTGTTTATGGGTTCTTTTCTGTGTTGCAATACAGCATGAGTTCTCCCATCAGCTCATCAAGTCTCATACTTGGTTTACCCTGACTGCAGACCACCTCGATCTTCATCTGTCCCTCTTCCCAAAGGGGCATCTTTAACTGCTTAATGTCACTTCCATCCTGACCCAGATGTCTCACCACTGTTTATGAGAGTTAGGACCCTTCATTTACATTTAATTATATCTACTTCTGTTACCCTGACTTTCTCTGCACATTCATTTTCCTGCAAAGGAATGGACCTTAAGTTCTTTAGTGTTTTGCATCTAGAAAGACTTTTGCTTTCTTCTTCTTTTTTTTTCCAGAAGACTCCTGAACTCCAGACTAACCCAGTGAAGGTGCCTGTGCTACAACTTAGTGTCTTTGCCCGAATTTTCATGAACCTCTTATCAGGAGATGGGCAGATTGAAACTAAGCAGGTGGATGGAATGACTTGAAGGACCTGGAGGGGAGGTGGGAAACTACTGAAGGAAGGAAAGTGAAGTTCACAAGAGAGGTGGGAGAGAGGCCCACAGTTCCCTCTAACATCTAGTGTGGATAATTAAAATGGCTCCTCTCTCAGGGTCTAGTTTCATGAACTCTGCTGCTAGACATTTTTTTTCTGGTGAATATTTATTACCTCAATGGTAATTCTTCATTTAACATAATATAAAAATTGTAGAAAAAGAGAGTAATTAGTAATAAATCATCATCTCATCCATTAGCAGTAAATAATGCCACTTTGTCAAAGTCATTATCATCAAGCAGTTAGCTAGAGGTGATTATGTGTGTTACCCAACTGGAATCATTCCAAAAACAAACCACAGCTCCCGTTTATTATCCTAATTATGCTTTAATATGATGCCATCTTTTTCTCCCATAAACTTGATAATAATAAAAGAGTAACAATGAAAATTGACAGGATAAATGAGCAGGAAGGTAGCCTGAGAAACTTCCGGGCTTTGACATCCACCAATCTCTCTAATTTCTGATGCTGAAAAGATTGTGTCTTGAGGAGGGAGCTGAACAGAATGGGGGAACTCTTGGAGGGTTGGATGTATGACTACATGGGATAATTTTTTGTCTACTAGTCCATAAATCAAATTAGAACACAAGTAGTCCTCACTTTGCAAGATACTACATTAACTGAAATGTGTGCATAAGGAAGTGTGTTATCATTTTACATGGTTCAGTGTAACCAAGATTGTTACCATGGAATTGTGCAAAAGAAAGGAGACGGTTTTGATATGCCTTGAGGTGAGTTAGCCTGAGAGCATGCAAAACGAGAATTGCCTGTAGTCTATTTGAAATAACTGCTTTCCCCCAAATCTTTTTTTTTTTTTAAGACTTTATTTATTTGACTGAGAGAGAGAGAGAATAAGCAGGGGGAGGCAGGTGGAGAGGGAGAAGCAGACCCTGCTGAGCAGGAAGCTGGACATGGGACTTAATCATGGTCTCAAGGATGTTGAGATCATGACCTGAACCAAAGGCAGGTCCTTAATTGAGTGAGCCATCCAGGTGCCCCCCCCCACCCCAATCTTTCTTAATGAGATTTATCCGACTGCTTGGGAGCAGTGGAGTTAATGAAAAAATGAATACAAGAGATTTATATGTGGCTTTCTATGACCACCTAACCTACTATCTAGGATGAAAGTATGTATTGTCTTGATTGGGTGATTTCATGATAAGAGGATGAGACTTCTGTGTTGGAGCAGGTGAGGGAAAAGCAAGATGGGGCTCAAAGACCTAGTTTAAAGATCAGAGTTAAGCAGAGAAAACAGGCAGAAGGCTAGAGAAAGAATGTTGGTTATGGTGATTGATATGGGAAGCCCGTCTCATGAAAATTAGGATATTCCCCAGAATATCCAAGAGAAGGCCAGTCAAGGACCTGTGTGGGGGAAAGTCTGAGGGGTCTTTTCTGAAGTAGTTGTACAAGTGACTGTGATGTTAGGATTTCTGACCTGTGTGGACACCACCTTAGAGGATTTGCCCAGCTCAAGTGAACCCTCAAATGGCCCAGCTGGCCACAGTGATGGGTCCCACAATACATTTTTAACAAGGGGACCCTACTTTCTGGTCACATAGATTGTTCCAAGGGTATGCCCCTAGCATGGACTGGACCTGAGTCCTTCCCTGGGGATCTGGAATTGAGAATGATGGAGAGACAGATTCTTGCTGGGGAGTTGGGCCATTAAAAGCTTCCTTGCTGTGTGGTGGCCGTTTCTTCCATGCCATATGCACCCAAGAGGCAGAGTGTACCTGTTTAGCTTCACTCCTCAATTTAAAACATACAGATGGAAGGAGATAGGAGATGGAGAGATTCTTTTGGATGTTTCTCTGGTTCCTGGATCTTCCCTCTTTTAAAGCCAAGATGCATTTCTGTCTTGAATTTCTGTAAGCTATTCTTATGCCTTTATGAGATAAGCTCAACTTTTTGGTTTAAACTAGTCTGAAGTAGTTTCTGTCACATGCAGTTAAACAATCCTAATATATGACAGGAGTTTAAAGGGTATAGGATAGATAGAATACGAGCTAATGGACTCTGATTAGGAGGGGAAACAGGTTAGATCAACAAGAAAATCATAGTGACCCCACTCCATAAACTGAATCTGGGACAGTGGCATATGGCCAGAAGGTTCATAGAAAACTTCCGTGATTGGAAATAGTCTTCAGTGCTCCAAGGGTATATACTGTTGAGTGATATGAGAGTTACTTGTGATAGCACTCAACTGTACATAGTCGGTGACCTATAATTTAAAAATATCACCAAACAAGGTTTATCTCTTCTTCCCCTTCTTCTTCTCCTTCTTCTCCTTCTCCAGCTCCTCCTCCTCCTTATTGTCATCCTCCTCCTCCTCCTTCTCCTCCATCTTCTTCTTCTTCTTCAAGATTTTATTTATTCATTTTTTTTAAAAGATTCTATTTATTCATTCGACAGACAGAGACCACAAGCAGGCAGAGAGGCAGGCAGAGAGAGGGGAAGGGAAGCAGGCTCCCCACCAAGCAGAGAGCCCAATGTGGGGCTCAATCCCAGGACCCTGGGATCATGACCTGAGCCGAAGGCAGAGGCTTCAACCCACTGAGCCATCCAGGCACCCCTATTTATTCATTTTTGAGAGAGAGAGAGAGAGAATGAGCATGAGTGGCAGAGGGAAAGGGAGATTCCAGGACTCTGGAATCATGACCTGAGCTGAAGGAAGGTGCTTAACGAACTGAAGGCATCCAGACATGCACTCTGGTCCATGTTCTTAAATCTCACCTCCAGCCATTAGCTGGCTCACATCACATGTCTCAGTCAATCACCAAAAGTCTCTTTCATTTGTCTTAATGGACCATGTGGGTCATCATCTTTGTGCCTTCCACATAAACTTCTTGCCTGGAAAGACTTGCTTCTTCTCACCTTCTGGTAGTCTCCAAGTGTCCTTGCAGGCACCTTTTTTAAAATAAGACTTGCCTAAACCCTGTAAGCACAATAAGTCTCTTCCTCCTTTATTCCACATATTATCGTTCCCCACTTGTTTGCATGTCTCCTTAACAGACTCATTCCTTCAGAGCATAGAGTAGGTCTTAATCATTCCTTCAGAGAATAGAGTAAATCTTAATCATCTTTTTTTCCTCAATATGAATACAATTCCTGAGCCACTTTACATACCTTACAAATATTTATTGATCCAACTTAATGAACTTCCTTAAGCTAGAATATAGATAGAGATTATGCACAAATGGGATAAGTGTGCTGATGTAGACTTGCTGAGGAAGGTGTACCTCTAGTGAACAGTAAAAAAACAGTGGTAACTGAGGAGGCATGGTGGTTTTGAAGATGATATCTACTCTTTTCTTGAAAAAAATTATTTTTACCTATTACAGGTTATGAAAGTAGAAAATGACTCAAGTAAAAGTAAGAAGAACCTAGGCTGAAGGAACCTTCTGTTTTTGGGGTACTCTGGAGATGACCCATCTAAACACATGGACACACAGCTCAGGATTTGGAAGAAATTGGATTTTACTGGTGCCCATCATACTTCAATGTCCCAATCTGAATCTCTAGTCAACTTCCAAGTGTCATTACCGCATTATCAACTATCTAATGGACATTGCCGACTTAAATGTTTCTATAACTTCAAAGTTAATGAGTATAAAACTAACTCATCAAAATATCTCCCACCCCACTTCTTTCTCCAGCCTCATTAAGGTATCATCATTCTCTCTTCATGACACTTTAAATGTTGAATGTGTCTCTCCATAGCGATTGATTAATCCAGTTCTTCTCTGCTCTTTCCTTGCTCTTTTTAATCCATTCTCTCCTTTCTTTTTTTTTTTTTTAAGATTTTGTTTATTTATTTGACAGAGAGAGAGAGAGAGAGAGAGAGATCACAAGCAGGCAGAGAGGCAGGCAGAAAGAGAGAGGGAAGCAGGCTCCCCACTAAGCAGAGAGCCCGATGTGGGGCTCGATTCCATAGAGACCATAACTTGAGCCAAAGGCAGGGGCTTAACCCACTGAGCCACCCAAGCACCCCACCATTCTCTCTTTTCAATTTCACTGTCACCATACTCCTTCAGCTCTGGACTACTACAATAATCCTAAAGTCTGGCTTGAAGGCCTTTCACTCTACAAAGCTATCATACCTGAATTAGTCTTTCCTTCTCCTTATGCTAGTCTCTTGATGAAATATTAGAAGCACTTAGCACAGTGCCATGCAAAAAATTTGTAAATTAACTAAAATTACAAGTTGTATTGCAAGGGAGAATTCTGACCATAATATTGAGTATATACATTGCTGTAATACTGATATTATTATACAGAGGAAAATTATTTTATAGATTGCTAGATGTTTGCATTGTTCAAAACCTTTTTTTCTTTACCATCTTACTCAATGTAGTACAAGCTACATAAAGAGAAAAAGAGCAATCATTCATATTCAACGGACAACTGAGAAACTTATAATGTAATTCATTCATTCATCTGTTCCACACATATTTATTGAGTTCTTGGGTGTGTCAGGGAGAGAAGAACTGAATGAGGAAGTAAAAAAGAATGTGATCCTGTTATAGATTAAATGTGTATGCAGCCCCCCATTCATATATTGAAATCCTAACCCTCATTGTGATAGTATTAGGAGGTGGGGTCTTTGGCAGGTAATTAGGTCACGAAGGGAGAGCCCACACAAGTGGGATTAGCGCCTTCATAAGATGAGACATGAAAGAACTTGCTTGCTCTGCTTGCTGTCTACCATGTAAGGACTCCAGGAAAAGATGGTCACCTACAAGCCAGGAAGTGAGCCTTTACCAGGTATCAGAAATATATGTATGTATACCTGTGTACATGCTTATGTACATTTATACACACATGTGCACAGATGCCCTTCTCTCTGTGTGTGTGTGTGTGTCTATGTGTTTATAATCCTGACTGACCCTTGTTATTAGGAACTCTTTGGTAGAAATGTTTAGAGGGTACTAGGGAATACTCCTCTTTCTTTCTTTCTTCTTTTTTTTTTGGAAACACTCTAAGGAAGGGAGATATAGGATATGTCTCTAGTTTTGGTTTTCCCAGAATGCTTTTATCCCCTCCCCTTTTCTGGTGATAAAATTCCTCTGTCTTCTGGAGGATCCTGTCCCTGTACTTTTAAAAAGTTAATTAATTAATTAATTATTTTTATTGTGTTATGTTAGTCACCATAAAATACATCATTTGTTTTTGATACAGTGTTCCAATATTCATTGGTTATGCCCCACACCCAGTGCTCCATGTGATATGTGCCCTCCTTAATACCCACCACCAGGTTCACCCATCCCCCTATCCCTGTCACCTCTAAAATTCTCAGTTTGTTTCTAGGAGTTCACAGTCTTTAATGGTTTATTTCCCCCTCTGATATCTCCCAATTCACCTTTCCTGTCCCTGTGCTTTGAATGGGGCTCACCTATTTTCACTCTAAGGGTTGGCACTTGAGGGAGCAGCCTAGCCAATCAGAATAACACATCTCTGGAGAAAGGAGAACCCTTTTGCACTCATGGTGGGAATGCAAACTGGTGCAGCTGCTCTGGAGAACAGTATGGAAATTCCTCAGAAACTTAAAAATAGAGCTCCCCTACAATCCAGCAATTGCACTACTAGGTATTTACCTAAAGGATACAAAAAACACAGATTTGAAGGGGTACATGCACTCCAAATTATGGAGAGATTATGTTAAATGAGGTAGGTAAGTCAGAGAAAGAGAAATATCATATGATTTCACTCATATGTGGAATTTAAGAAACAAAATAGATGAACATTGAGGGAGTAAAAAGAAAAAAGAGAGAGGGAAACAGAATAATGCATCCCACTGGCCACAGTGATTGGTTTAGGAATGAGCATGTGACTCAGACTGGGCCAATTAGATTCCCTTCAGGACTTCTGCTTCAACTCTCAGGAATGTGGCAGTTTATTAGGAATTTGCTTGTAAGGTTGGAGGTGTGGATATGGGGCCATCTCTTCTTATTATAAAGCCTGACTGAGAATAAAATCAATGAAGAGGAAAAGAGGCAGATTCCTGATGCAATCTGAAATGATTGAAATACCTCTGGATCTAGCTGTGTGCCCTTAATTACTCAGTTATATGTCCCAGGAAAATCATTCCTGCCTGTTTTTTAGTTTGTCTGTTTATGATGGTCTGACCTGCATTTTTGGACACTTGCAACTGAGTTTCGTCTTACGGAAGAATTAGCAAGAAACTAGCAGGATCACAGAGGGGGCTGAAACCAGGCAAAAACAATGATGTTTGAAGATATGAGGGAGACATTACAGCACCAAATACAGAGTAATATGATAATTCTGCAGTAGGGTGGTGTTTTTGCTCCTGGCTGAGGGGGCCAAATCATAAGACAGCAGCTAAATGCAGCTTTACAGAGTCTCCATTGGGATTTAAAGAAGCATATAGGAAAATTAAAATAACTTTTTAATTTTAAAACTGAAATAACTTTTACATATAAATCATTTAATTGAATAGTGTGAATTGTTCTTCAGCCTGCACCATATGATAAATCCCTTAGTTAATTAAAAAAGTTCCATTATTGAAGATATGAAAAAATATAACACAACTCTTGGTCAAGTTATTATTTTATTGACAAGTGAATGAAGCAGCTCTGGATGAGTATAGGACAGGAAAGTGAATTTGCAGCTTCTGTACAGCAGTGTGAGAAGCACTGCGTTAGAGGTATGTACAAGATAACTGACAGCCTAGAGTAGGGATTTCTAGATCAGGATGTAGATTTTGAAAGTTCCCTGGGGACTGAACTGACACGGGAGGATGAGTAAGAGTTAGCTTGATGACAGAGGGGCCGAGAACATCCTAGGTATCATAAATGCAGAAGAATGGGAGACAGTAAGTAGCTTGGTGGAAATAAAATGTACATGTGGGAGAGGTGAGAGATGATGGTAGAAAGGTAGGCAGCAGCAACCAACCACGAGGATGTTGTGTGTTCAGAATTTGAACCCTGTTGGAAATTTATGGGGTACTGTTGACGGATTTTTAAGCAGGATGGTGACCATATTTAAATCTCCCAAGACATGTATTTTTAAAAGCTATGACTACATCTGTAGCTAGTCATAATTGTGTGGCAAATAAGGAAATGAGCAATTACTCCGACGTGTAGGGTGTTATAGGGAAAGCCTTGACTATCTATGAGGCTCTGATCAACAGGGCTTCCAAGGAGTGACGGGGTCATCGTTCTCATGGGGTGTTACCAAAGGCCTTGAGCAGAAAGAAAGCACTTTGAGAGAAGAAGGCTTTGTACTAGAGGGTGGTTACTGATTCAAATTCATGTATGTTGAGTCCCAGCTGGGCCTTGACATTGATCTTCTTACTCCTGGATCTGAAATAAATTCAGAAATACAGTCCTTTGGAATGAAAGCGAAAATAAGAGTGAGAAAGAAAGGGGAAATACAGAAAAGAATTAGCTTTACTTTAGTGAGAAATTCCCAGCAGGGCATTCTTTTAAGTAGCATGTGTTCTGTTCTATTCCATTAATTTTAAAAGGAGGACCACTAGGAATGACTTATCTGAGTAACCCAAAAGATTCAGATCAGCTAGTCAACTAATGGGACCCAGGTCACATTTTACATGAATGATGCATGAGTAGATGATAGATACAAAGAGCTTTGCTAAGTCTGCTGATATTTAGTGTCTAAGAAATTGAAGGGTTTCAGTCAAATGAATAAAGATTCTTCCAGTATAGTGATTTCCTGTATTTTGAAAGATTAACTAGTACAAGCTTTTTTTTTTTTTTTTTTTTTTTAGCAGTTTATTTTTCTGCTTTGACATAAAGAAAAATTAAGGAAAAAGAAAGGTTAGGATGAACATACAGTAAAATATGGGGGATTCATAGAACTGCACTATTTTAGTGTTTCTAAACGACCTTTTTTTGATGGAAAAGAGACCTGTGACCTTATTTGCATTTCAAATATTCCTGGCGTGGAATAGTAAAGATCAATGAATTGATTGTCAGAGAAACAGCATGAGTGAGAAATTTCTTAGTGAAGAAAAAAGAACTACAAAGGAGGAGTATATAAGGTCTTCCCAGTTCAGAAGTAATGGAACAAAAAAGGTCTCAGTTATATTTTAGGTCTCACTTTCCTAAAATTTGTAGATTAGAAGAAAAATGCTGACCTGAAAAGTGCAGTTAAGTATTTTCTTAGTGCAAAATTATGTGACACTGGAATATGGCCCAATGTGTATTTTGGGGGTGGGCAACAATTCTCCTTGTCTGGGGCATATTTTGAGAGAGATGCAATATAACAGAAGTATGGAATGCAATATAACAGAAAATGGATTGTATTTGGAAATTGAAAACCATCCTTCCAGAAACCCAGGCCTCAATTATTTAAGACCAGAGGATGGGCTTTTTTTCAGAATGATTATACTAGAAAAATTTATTATATTCAGAGGAAGTCCTGGTCCATAGGGAGGGGTGTATGCTAGTTTTACGTCTCCACAATAATCAGCATGTAATTGTCCTAGGGCTGAGCAGTTCACAAATGTTAATCTTTAACAATTGCTGACTGGGTGAGGGCATCTTGAGTAGTATCACACGTGTGGGATATTTGTAGTCTCATCTCTTTGGAGTAGCAACAAGTTTAGTGTATCTCCTCTTTGTGGCCCGTCTCCATTGGATGATGAAGATTTGGTCCATGCACCTTAGTTTCTGTGTGTTACCTCTCACTGCCCTCTGGATGGAAAGAGCCCGAGATGACGATCCACCCAGAACCCTGGACAGGTAAAAGATTTGCAGGTTGGGCAGGATGAGTAAGAAGAATAGAAGATTGTTGGTTAGGATTTGGAGAATGAGAATATGATTTTAATCTCAGAATAAGCCCAGAGTTAGAGAATTATGTGTCCTTATTGTATAAGCTTGAAAGATGTGTCCAAGTCTTAACTCCTAGGACTGTGGATGTGTGAATATGAATATTTGACTGTGAATATGACTGTATTTGGTCACATATGACTGTATAAGGTCATTGTGGATGTAGTTATCCACAAAGGATCCACAAAATATTTCAAGATGAGATTTTCTGTATTTAGAGTGGGCCCTAGATTCAGTGAGTAGTGTCCATGTGAGAGAAGTACGGATGAGATTTAATACACAGAGACCCAAGGGATGAAGGCCGTGTGAATGCAGAAGCAGAGATTGGTGATATGCTGCTTTAAGTCAAGCAGCAACTGGAGCCACCAGAAGATGGAAGAGTCCCAAGGAACCTTTGAAGAGAGCCTGGCCCTGCTGACATCTTAATTTCAGAAATCCCCAGAAAAAGCATCCATAATTTCAGAAATCGTGAGAGAATATATTTTTTTCTTTTAAGCCACCAACTTTGTGGTAAATTGTATAGTAGGCCTGGAGAGCTAATAAACTCATGAAAACACTGCTAGTCTAGAGACTCTAATTACAACCTCACGCCACTGGGTGAAAGGCCCGAAGAGGGAGCTATGGCAATCCTGGGGTGACTGATCCTGACTCTAGAAGGAAAATGGGATCATGGCTACAAGGGAGTCAAGACGGAGGAAGACACCCAGCGGTAAAAGTCAAAGACTTAATCCTCCTGTACAAATAGGGCCACAAATAAGGCCATCCTGTGCTCCCTCAGGAGGAAGACTCTGGGTCGCTCCATAAAGTCGAGAATCCCTAGTTGAGATTCTGGCTAAAAGCAAAGCTACCTTAGAATAAGTGGGGAGTGTCATAAATACCTACTATGGACTCATGACCAGCTGGAGTATTTTTGATTTGGTTAGACATATATTTTTATACTTGAATTTTCTTCCTCTTTCCCACTTTTATCTTTCTGTTTCTTCTGTTATGTTTATGGGGTATGTTGATGGGAGTTAGCTGAATACTTTGATTTAGAGGTGACAAAGTCTAAGGAAAAGATCATGATAGAACTAATATAAGAATGGACACTCTGACACCTTACACTTGAAGCTGGGTCCAGGGCCCAATGAGACTTTGGGTGTTGGATGCCTTCCCTGTCCCATTTTGGGCAGAAGGTAGACATTTTATTGATTATATGAGGGATAGTTACATTGTGTTAAGTAGTCGTATTTTTAAGGATTTTATGTATTTATTTATTTAGGGAGGAGGAACAGAGGGGGACGGAAGAGAAGGGGGAAAGAATCTCAAGCAGATTCCCTGATGAGTGCAGAGCTGAAGTGGGACTGGATCTCACAACTCTGAGATTATGACCTGAGCAGAAACTAAGAGTAGGACACTTAATGGACTAAGCCACCCAAGCAGTCATATTTTTATACAGCAGATGCATGGGGAGAAGGATGTATGTTGGTGTCGAACAGCTAAAGAAGTGGACTTTTTCATGTGTTTCGACACCCAGAATCTCAAGTTTTTGTTTCTGTGTGGGAGTTTCATTACTTTATGAGTCTTTGAGGAAGCGGAGTCTGCTTTTTACTGTAGAAGCCAAGAACTTTCCCAGCCTCCCATGCAGGTAGGACAAAGGCAGATGACTTGGACTCCACCAGTCAGGCTTATGTACCCAGAGCTGGAAACTAGAGCTAGAAGGTATGAAGAAACAGGGGCCCAGAGGACACCTGGTGGCAACAGCTCCCTCCCTTCTCCATCCAGTTCTGAGGGGGCAACACAGCAGGGTTCTATATGCTGTTGTCAGTGTCTTGTGTTGGTGGCTTTGGAGATAATAAGCTGTAATGTTGATGTGTAGTGGTGTCTTCTCAGGGCTAGATCTGCAGCCTGAGTTCTTGGCTGCACCCCCACGCCAAGGCTGGGTGTCTGATCCCTCTGTCTGTGAGCCGCCAAATATTTTATTAATAAGATAATATTAATTATTATCTTTTAAAATTTTAATTAATTATTATCTTTTCTCTTTAAATAAGCCAAAATTGTTTTCCCTGCTTATGGTATTCTGATATGGTATTCCAATTAGGGTTTTTATTGTCTTTAAAAAATACATTTTTGTTTGATACAAACCAAAGTGTATAAAATGTAAGTGAAACAAAATAATATGCATCCAAAGTAAGACCAAGAGCATTACCCTCTTCTCCAGAAGATAAACACTATCTGAAATTTTGTCTTTATTGCCCTGTTGCTTCTTCAGAAAACAGTTCTATCACCTAACTAGGTATGTCTAAATAATATAATCTTTACTTCTGCTTATCTTTGAGATTTATCAAAATAGCACCTTTTTTTTTCTTTTTAACTCAACACTAGTTCAAACATGTAGATAGTAAGGGAATGATATTAATGACTTCTACTTTTTGACTTTCAAATTCTTTATCATATATTGAGGTTGAATATTTTATTTATTTCAAATTCTCCACTAGAAATCTCCACTTAGAAAATCCAACAGACCTAAAGAAGGATGACATATTCCAGGAATACCTCATGCTGTTTTTTCGTGGGCAGCAAGGAAGAACAGATGCAGGGAACCATGAGGTCATGCAGGTTTCTAGAGGGACTGTGACTGGCTAGGGGGAGCCAAAGTCTTAGAGCTGGTGCATTCTGGGAGAGCATGTGGATGGAGAAGGGTAACAGTGACAGAGTATTTTATCAGCAAAGAAGGATGAGAGACAAAGAAGCCTTGCACGGTTCCTAGGTACCAGACAGTGTGTGCGTGTGTGTGTGTGTGTGTGTATGCACGCGTGTGGGGAGGTGTGAGAGAGCAAACGGCTTTGGAGAAATAATAGGTTGTATAATATCTGAAAAGAAGAGGAAAGGGGATTTTGAAGAATTTCTGTGAGTCATAAATTTAATTTCCTTTAGTACTCTTCAAAACATGAAAACAAAGTTTGGATTGCCCTTTTAATTTTTTAATGGGTACCATTTTTGAGAACAATCTTAGATTTATATTAAAACTGAGACCAAGTACCCACTTTCCCCTATTACTAACATATATCAGTATGGTATGGTATCTCTGTTACAAATAGTGAGCCAATATTGATACATTGTTATTAACTAAAGTCCATGGTTTATTCAGATTTCCTTCATTTTTATCCAATTCTCTGTTCCAGGATCTCAGCCAGGATCTCTCATTACATTTACTGGTCATGTCTCCTCAGACTCCTTTTGGCGATGGCCGTTTCTCAGCCTTTTCTCATTTTTAGTGACCTTGCCAGTTTTGAGGAGTCCTGGACAGGTATTTTGTAGGATGTCTCAATTGGAATTTGTCTGATATTTTTCTTATGATTGGATAGGATTACAGGTTTTGAGGAAGATGACCACAGAGGTAAAGTGCTATTTTCATTATATGGTATCAAGAGTACATACTATCAATGGATTGCCTTTTAAAGCCATTTTATTTCTTAGACTTCATTGTTGTTGTTTTTAAAGATTTATTTATTTGAGAGAAAGAGAGAGAGCGAGCATGAGTTTGGGAAGGGGCAGAGGGAGAGAGACTCAAGCAAACCCCCTGCTGAGTGTGGAGCCCTAGGCAGGGCTCAATCTCACAACGCATGAGATCATGACCTGTGCTGAAATCATGAGTTGGATGCTTAACTGACTGAGCCACCCACGTGCCCCTGTTGTTGTTTTTAGTGCAACTTCATTTAATAGCTGAGTTGAGGGACCGTGGAGTTTATTTTGGTTGCAACTGAACATAGAAGAAACACCTGCTTATTAAAAGAAACCAAGAATTACAGGAATATTGTATATGGCCTCTAAAAAAAACTCTCATAGTACATAAGCTTCCATTGAGCATTTACATTGCATCACTACTTCCCCTCTCCGTAGCTCTCTCTCCTTCCCCGGAACCCTGCGCTCCAGTGGGAGAGAAAGATCTTGGGCTCTTGCTCTTGGCTGGTGCCTATTTGGTGTGTGTCATTTTCACCTAGGATAAAGTATTAGGAAGAAGTGACCTTAGAGCTGACTTTTCCTTTTTGCCCACAAAGGTTCCCTGTTCCCTACTCAAATCTATCTTGACTGCATAGAAGGTAAGGGACAGAGATTTTTGTGTTTTTTGTTTGTTTGTCTATTTATTTTCGGAACACCTTTTGCTCTCTCTTTACGGAAACCTGGAGATCTCAGTTTGTATATACCTTTGGGTAGAAGATTCCACCGTACAGAATGCTGGATTGGACACACTAATGTCATATAGATAGCATGTATGCTTTGTTAGTTTGGAAAGTGCTCTTGCATATGTAAAGTTTTGATTCCCATGATAAATTTGTGAGCTAGGTAAACCATGTATTTATTGTGTTGGTCTTATAGGAAATAGAGGGAAAAGGAGTCTAAACAATTTGCTCAAGATGACACAAGTAAATCCTGAGGACAGAACTCTATATGAGGTCTGCTGGCTGCAAGTTACTGCCTCAATGTTTGGTTTGTTTGGGCTACTCCAACAATGCACCTGGGTGGCTTAATCACAGGCATTGATTGTTCACACTTCCAGAAGCCAGAATGTGCAAGATCAAGATGCCAGCAAGGCCACACGCCCTCTAAAGGTGCCAAGGAAGGATCTGTTCCAGGTCTTTCTCCCAGCTTCTGGAAATTTCTTGGCTTGTGGTGGGCAGAACTCCAGGCTTCACATGGCATTCTTCGTGTGCGTGTGTGTGTGTATGTGTGTGTGTGTGTGAGTGTGAGTGTCTGTGTCTTGTGTTCCTCACTGTAACTGTTAAGCCACACCACCTCTCTCATAACCCCTCATTTCTTTTAATAGCACCTTACCGCTTAGTTTCTCTCAGAGGTCTGGCATAGAATGTGGAGGCATCTCTCATTTCGGGGTCTCAAGATGGTCTCTCCTGGGAGTGGGGAGAGGCTCTTGGCAGCCAGTGCCCTGCAAAAGGTGCAGGTGTTCTGGATGGCCCCGCTGACGGACTTCCTTTTAAAATGCCAGAGCCATTAAGTATAGTGAATTTGTTCTCCTGGAGAAGAGTGGGTTGCAGTCAGCAGGAGTAAAAGGCATGCCACTTACTGCTCTAAAAAGGTGTTTAGCAGCTACAAATAACCCCCTGGATTAATGGAATCAACAGTCTTTAGGTCTCCAGATGCACAGGGGCCATTTATCCGACATGCATTCATTTAGTCAACAAGCCGTGGTGCCGGTTCGGATTGAGCTGATCCCGAATCGAGACTGCTGTCCTTCCTCTTAAGGCTTTCTTCAATAATTATTCTGTTATTGACACATCACTGACCCAGGCATGACTAATGGTTTAGTATTACTGAGAGATGCAGCTAAAGGTCACCTCGGGTGGGGGTGGGGGTGGGGGGTCTGAGCTGACATTTCCATGGCACCACGGTGGAGCAAATGGAGATTTTAAGGGGCAGACCCCGCTCAGTCTTTACAGCCGACTTGAGTGCCATTACAATGCTGCATAATCAAATTTTTCCCTTTTCTGAAATCTTCGTTCCGCTTATTAATTAAGTGAAATGACACAAGAGGGTGAGTGCTTGTGGTCTGCGGCACACTTAGGTGTATTGTTAGGGCAGCAGCACAGGGTTGATTACAGTCCCTGCGAACAGTAGCAGGTTACTTATTGGGTAATAAGACAGACCCAGGAGTGTCTTTGTAAGAGTTGAAAGAGGAATTTTCAGATAAAGGAGAAAAAAATGTTTTTAATGAAATTTAGAAAATGGGGTCAGAGAATAATTTATGGACTAGATCTTGCCCTCCAGCATCTGCAGAGATAGAAAGAAGACAGGATGGGGGGTGGTTGGAGAATACAGAGCTTCAGGAAGTTTCTCATTGCCTACATCTCCCTGTTTCCTGTCCATCTGTTACCCCATGTCAGTGGATTGTTTATATTTCTAGGTGAGGTTTGCCATCGTCTCTTTAAGATGCCTTTCTCATATAAATACTGGAGGGCCTGCCTGTAAAAGACAATGGCTGGTTACTTGCACCATTGTCAGTTTTCTTAGATGAGCCCTTGTTTCTTAGATGAGCGTTGCCTCACAGAGACTTCAGGGAGGCAACGAGTATAAAACTCATTGTGTTTTGTGCCCAAAGACAGGCTGGAAACATTACTGTGATCAGTCATCAGAGATCAGTGCCTCACCCATTAAAATGATGCCACAAATGTTTCCTGAATGAATAGAGGAACCCCAAAAAGGTCCATTCTGTGGACTCACTGCAGTGGACCTGGAGATCCGTTCTCAGGACTGAAGATCCCACACCCTCAGCGATGAGCGTGCTGCAGGCAGCTGCCCTCAGTTCTCAGTCCCTTCTGGGTTGTCCCAGATGTGGTGACAAGCCTTGGATGAGGTCAAGCCCCTTTCTGGGGAGCTGCATTTAATGCCCCGTGCTGAAGGGATAGTGGGGGCCCTCTCCATCAGTGGGGGCAACATTGAGGGATCAGGCCATCTTCCAAATTTCCCAGAAGTTTGGCTGAGCTGTCCAATGAAGCTGCACCATAGTCCAATTTCTCCCTCTGCCCAATTTTACGACCTTTCCATCTCTTCCACAGGTGTTGGATCCCAAGAGCACACCCTAAGAATGTCCTGTATACTCATCTCTGTCTCAGAGTTGGCTTCTTGGGCAATCCAAGCTGTAATATTGATGAAATTGTGTGGGTGTCATGTGTTCTGTCCCAAATATGGAAGAGATTTGGGGACTGACTGGGTAGGTTGAAAAGACAATGTGCTACTCATTGATTGAGGCGAGAACTCTTCTTTGTGTCTAGAACCTTTATGTGGAATTTACAGGCTGGGGCAGAGCAAATTTTGCCAGCAGCTGCACCCCACCCCACTTCCTTGCTTTGCTCTGGTATCTAATGGCTGCAGTCGTCTTAGAACCAAACTCTTTGATCTTCTCCCCTTTAAGGCTGGACCGTGCTGGGACTGGTTTACTGGAAATGTGACTATATGACACAGCAGACATTCATGAAAAATGGGCACATGAAGTTAATAGCATTTCCTCCTTGACTTATTGCATTTTCAGGAGAATATTGAAGCTATTAAAATGTACATTTGGGAAACAGGCTGTGATGCCATCTGCATATTTTTGTGACCCCCCCCCCCTTTTTTTAAGATTTTATTTATTTATTTGACAGAGATCACAAGTAGGCAGAGAGGGTGGGGGGAAGCAGGCTCCCCGCTGAGCAGAGAGCCCCATGCAGGGAGGGTGGGGGGAAGCAGGCTCCCCGCTGAGCAGAGAGCCCCATGCAGGGCTTGATCCCAGAACCTAGAGATCATGACCTGAGCTGAAGGCAGAGGCTTTACCCACTGAGCCATCCAGGTGCCCCTGTGACCCTTGTTTAAAGGGTTTCATATGGTCCTCTGAAAAATGAAGTTGGGGGTGCCTGGTTGGCACAGTTGGTTAAGTGTCTGACTTTTGGTTTTAGCTCAGGTCATGGTCTTGGTGTCATGAGATCGGGTCCTGTGTCAGGGTCCATGCTGAGTGTGGAGTCTGCTTGGGATTCTGGCCCCCCCACTCGTGCGTGCTCTCTCTCCAATAAATAAATCTTTAAAAGAGAAGTGAAAGGAAAAATTCTGGCAGTGCCTTCTATTTATTTTCTTCCTTTCTTTTTCTAGGGCAGACGATTTCATGCAGCCCTTTCATGCATTCTGGATCACCTATGTTTATTTGCTCCTGCCATTCGCGTGGCTCTATTGTTAAGAGAAGAGAATATGAGAGAAGAAAAGTTATGCTCCTTAGAGGCTTTTCCAATTAACTGTTTGAAGAGTCTTTGAAAAAAATGCCTAAGTGTGAGGTTATTTGTATTCCTAATTTCATTTTTATGTTACACGTACTTTTAAGTGTAATTTACTATGGCTTAACACTTGTATTCTTTTAGGGGCATTACAAAGAGCATTGCACATTTATTACAGCCCTTTAAATGGCTGTGTTTTATTTCCATATTCTTTTAAATGGTTATTGAGTAGATTTGGTGCTCTTCCTGTAGTTAAAGTGCATTTTTTTATTGTACATAAATGGTAAATAATTGATACCTGCCATATGCTTCTCTCCCCCTTTCTGAGTTCCCATTCCCCTTCCCCTCCTCATTCTCTTCCCTTCCTTGTTGCTATTGGTTTCTGCCCTGATCTTGCTCTCTATCCTTTCCTCCTCTCTCTCTGCAGGTCTCCCTTGCTTTCAACACCATTTTCTTTGCCTCTCAATGTGCTCATTTGAGAGGGGTTTTTATATGGATTCTTGAGACCATTGCATTACTCAGTGGGGGTGGAAGAGGGGGCTAAGGGCATACAGCTTTTTATTAGGTGATGCCTGGATCGAGAATTTTAAACAAGAGAGCAGTTTCAGAGAATGGTGCCTGAATTTTCTTTTTCTTCAGATTGCTGAATTGAGACTGGGCGAATTCTTGCTCGTTGCCCCCGCTTCTTTGACTCACCAGTGACAACCTCTAGAAGCTTCGAATTAAGGAAGATGTACCAAGTGTCTGAGACCATTCTTAGCAGGCAAAACTTCTCAAGCTGAACAATTTTAAAGGGTCTCATTAGAGAATGAGAAGATAACTAGTGCAAGAGGAAATTTAAAGAATGTTCAGTTGGATGAGCTTGTTTGGGGAGGGGGGAATTCCTACTATATTAAAGCCACAGAACTATAGAAATTTTGGATTTCTTTGCTTTTAAATCTCCAGAAGGCAAAAATCAAAACCCAGTTATAGATGTTACAGCCCACAAATACTAGAATAGTTTTCTTTTTTTCAAATTTTAAAAAAGGATTTGAAAATTCATATGGAAATACAAGGAACCCAGAATAATCAAAACAGTCTCGAAAAAGAAGAGCAAAGTTGGAGGACTTGTGCTTCTCAATTGCAAAATTTACTAAAAAGCACCAGTAATCAGGCCAGTGCGGTCCCGGGAGAAGAACTAACATATTGACCAATGGACCAAAAATGAGAGTCCAGAAGTAAACCTACAGATCTGTGGCCAGCTGATATATGATTAAAGTGCCAAGATCATTTAATGGAGAAAAAATAGACTTTTCAACAAATGGTGCTGGTACACGCAAAGAAGTGAGGTTGGATCTCTACCTTACACTGTATACAAAATTAACCAAAAATGGATCAAAAGCCTAAATGTAAAAGCTAAAACAATAAGCCTCTTAGAAGAAGACATGGAGTCTTTGTGACCTTGGATTTGGCAATGGATTTTTAGAAAAGACACTGAAAACACAAACAACAAAAGAAAAAATAGATAAATTGGACTTCTCTAACACTGAAAACTTATTTTTCAAAGTACACTATTGAGAAAGTGAAAAGGCAACCCACAGAATGGGAGAAAATATTTCCAAATCATAGATTTGATGAGAGACTTGTATGTAGAATACATCAAGAATTCTGGCAATTCAGTACGAGGTAAGTCAGATTTAAAAACGGGCCAAAGACATGAGTAGACATCCTTCTAAAGAAGAGAACTGAAAGACCAAAAACTGTAAGAAAAAATGCTAAACATCATTAGCTATCAGGGAAATACAAATCAACACCAGAATGAGATATTATGTCACACTCTCTATAATAAAAAAGAGACAATAACCAGTATCATCGGGATGTGGATAAATTGGGATCCTCATACATCGTAATGTGAGGTGTTGCAGTCATTTTGGAAAACAGTATCTACTGGTTCCTCAAAGGATAGAACACAGAGATATCATATACAGTAGAGCCCAGCAATTTCACTCATAGACACACACTCAGAAGTGAAAACATACGTCCACACAAAAACTTGCACATGAAATGGTCATAGAAACATTACCTATAATAATTAAAAGGTAGAAATAAACCAAATGTCCATCAACTGATGAATGGATGAATAAAATGTGTTACGTTCATATAATGGAAAGTTATTTGGCCATAAAAAGGAATGAAGTACTGACAGATGCTATAGGATGGATGAACTCTGAAAACATTATATTAAGAAAAGAAGAAAAGAAGCCCATCATAAAAGTCTGCATAATATATGATTTCATTTTTATGAAATATCAAGGATATCAGAAAGTAGAGACAGGAAGTAGATCAGTGATTGTCTAATGCCCTTGACAGGGACCCCGGGGCGTGATAGCTAAAAGATATGGGGTTTCTTTTTGGGGTGATAAAATGTTCGGAGATTGTGGTGATAATCACACATAACTCTGAATATAGTAAAAACTATGGAGTTGTATACTTTAAATGTCTGAATTGTGTGGCATGTGACTATAGCTCAGTATATTATAGCTACTCACAAAAATTAGAATCTCCAATAATTAAAAAAGAGTTGGAGAATTTTCAAGTTGTGGAAGGTGACTGTTCTCCAAAGGCAAAGTTGCCACCTCCTTGAATAATAACTTCTAAAACTCGATTGCTGTAAGTAAGCAATTATTCCTGTTTTACAGATGCAACAATTGAGATTCAGAGGGTTAAATGACTAGCCCAAGGTCATCCGGACAATTCATGGTAGAGATGGTGAGCCAAGATGCCCGTCATAGGCTCTTAGTGCAGAGTTCTGTCCTATCACTCTCCCCAGAGAGTACCGTTCCGAGTCCCTTGGAAGCACCAGAAATAGGAAACAAAACTGCCCTTGCTCATTTTCTTATATTGTTGCTCTGAACTGACCTAAACCAATTTTTAACGCACAGCTCTGAAGTCCTGTTGGTAGATGACAGAAGCTGTGGAGATATTTGAGACGAGTGAGAGTGAGAGTTAATTCCTCCCTCGCAGGCTTTCTACTGGGTTATAATGGAAGCAGATCTCAAGAAAATTCTGGCCCCACAAGGAAGGTTTATCAGTCGCATGAGCAGGCAGGCATACAATAGCTCAAATGACCTGCTCTGCAAACACAGTGACACCCCAGGCCTCTGTCCTTTTAGTTGTGTCTGTCCCCACCTGTGTGGAAGGTCTGCTTCAGGTGGCCATGGCAATAGTCCAGAGGCAGGATTCTGTTCTCCTACAGTTCAGGCAACTGGAAATCCTCTGGCCGGTAGCTGGACCTGGGGCTGTTCCGAGGTCAAGCCCCAGCCCCATCTCAAAACTATAGGTTGCCGCTCTAGCTGGATTCTGATACTCTTTACACAAGGATGGGGAGACAATTAAATGTTTTAGCCAAGCTGTACTTCTTGAATACATTTAATTTCACCAATAAAACCTCACATTCCACTTCTGAAAAATGATGTATTTAAAGAGTAGTGTTGTAAATATGTGGAAGGTTTTGTAATATACTAACTAAAAAACTATTAACTCAGTTAATGCCTTTAAATAAAGTCATTTTAAAGATTTCTAAAATTCATTATGCTAATTAGGAAAACCTTGCATACCGATTGAGATAGAGCCCTTTAAATAAAGATATTTTTTATTTATTTTGTTTTAAATTTTATTTTATTTTTTCAGTGTTCCAAGATTCATTGTTTAGGCACCACACCCAGTGCTCCATGCAATACAGGTCCTCCTTAATACCCAGCACCAGGCTCACCCAACCTCCCACCCCCCTCCGCTCCAAAATCATCAGTTTGTTTCTCAGAGTCCACAGTCTCTCATGGTTCCTCTCCCACCCCGGTTTCCCACAACTCACTCCTCTGTCCATCGCCCCATGTCCTCTGTGTTATTCCTTATGTTCCACAAGTAAGTGAAACCATATGATAATTGACTCTCTCTGCTTGACTTATTTCACTCAGCATAATCTCCTCCAATCCTGTCCATGTTGATACAAAAGTTGGATATTCATCCTTTCTGACGGAGGCATAATACTCCATTGTATATGTGGACCATATCTTTTCTAGCCATTCATCCGTTGAAGGGCATCTCGGTTATTTCCACAGTTTGGTGACTGTGTCTATTGCTGCTATGAACATTGGGGTACAGATGGCCCTTCTTTTCACTACATCTGTATCTTTGGGGTAAATACCCAGTAGTGCAATGGCAGGGTCATAGGGTAGCTCTATTTTTAATTTCTTGAGGAATCTCCACATTGCTTTCCAATGTGGCTCCACTGACTTGCATTCCCACCAATGGGGCAAGAAATTGATTATTTATTATTTGAGAGAGGGAGAGAGAGAGACATTGAAAGAACAAGTGGGAGGAAGGGCAGAAGGAGAAGCAGACTCCCTGTGGAGAAGGGAACCCAATGTGGGGCTTGATCTCAGAGCCCTGGGATCGTGACTTGAGTCAGAGTTGGATGCTTAACCAACTGAGCCACCCAGTGTCCCAGAAAGGGGTGTCCCAGAAAGAAGGTGCTTCTACAGAGGTCCTTTCAGATATGATGCTAACTGAGCACTCCAAGTGTGTGGATAAGACCACTGATAGCTCCTAGAGTGGAAAATTAAACTAAGCAGCACATGCAGAGTATCTCACAGCCAAGGCTGAAATATTTCAAATCAAGTTACAATTATTAAATAAATGAATAAATATGCAACCAAACCAAGCAAGATACCAGGGCTGTCAGTTGCATTACATATTTTAATTACATATTGTGATGCTTACATCCTCAGGCTTGTAAGCAAGTGATACAATTTTTCAAATTGAATAGAGAGAAAATGGGTAGAAGAGAAAGACATAGAGAATCATCAGAAACAAAGATACAGAGACAGAAATAAAAACTGAGGAAGAAACAGAATGGTAGATTCACAATTCAGAGACCCAGAGAGGGACATAAGAGAGAACCAGAGACGGAGAGCCAACATGTTCACACATCCTCGGGTTGTTCATATTTAATTTCCATGTGGTTCCATCAAAGACATCCTTTCTACTGACCAAGAATAGCAGGTCTGTCTCATTAAAACTATCCCCAGTCTGGTTGGAGGGATGAATTGAGGTCAGCAGAAATACCTTCTGAGAATCACCATGTTCATTGCAGCATTATTTATAATAGTCAAGATGTGGAAATAACCTGTGTCCATTTGTAGAAGAATGGATGAAGAAAATGTGCCCTATGCATACATCTGTGTGTGTATATAGTTGTCTATACATTGAGCCATAAAAAGAAGGACATCCTGCCATTTGAGACAACACGGATGGCTTGAAGATGTTATGCTAAGTGAAATAAGTTAGACAGAGAAAGACGAATACTGTATGATCTTACCCCTATGGGGAATAGAGTGGTGGTTGCCAGAGACAAGGGCTGGGGGAAGAGGGCATTGGGGGAAGGTGGTCAAAAGGGACAAATTTCCAGTTAGAAGATAAATAAGTTCTGCGGATCTAAGGTACAGCATGGTGATGAAAGTTAAAAATAACTTTATCATATTTTTGAAAGTTGCTAAGAGAGTAGATCTTAAGAGTTATTGTCACAAGAAGAAAAAATTGTAACTATGTGAGGCAATGGATGGTAACTAATTGTGATAATCATTTTGTAATATATACATGTATCCAATCATCATGTTGTACATCTAAAAACAATACAGTGTTGTATGTCAATTATATTTCGTTAAAACCAGAGAAAAAGAGAACTATTGCCTGATAAAATAAACCTGAGTCTGGTAGGTGGCTAGTGTTAGGGACATGGAAGGGATGCTTCCTTGGGCAGGCTGGTCGAGCTGCAGCCCACATCGGTGGGCATAAATCCAGCAGGTACTTCCGCAAAGGTCGGTGTGTGGTTGACTGTGGGCAATGGCATGGATTTGGAAAAGACTCTCCATATCTCATTGTTACTACTTATTGCCGGCCATGGCCTTGCCACTTAAGGTCATGTGATATTGGGCAAATGAGTCAATCTTTCTGGACCTCACACCTTCATAAAATAAGGTGTATCAAGGAAATACACAAATACATGAAGACTTCTGTAAGGACTTCTTTCTTTTCTTTTTTTCCTCTATTTCTTCCTTAATTTGCTTTTTATTTTTTTCATTAGAAGTTTCTTAAAAATGCCTTTGGGCTCTGGGAGAGGTATATAAAGAGAGTTTTTTTCTCAAATACCCATCAAAATGTTCATAAGGGAGGAGGGAGATAAACATCAGCCCCCCGAGATCTGGGGAAAAAGCTGGAAGATCTTGCCTTGAGCTCAAAATTTATTTGCAGTTTTAAGATTTATTTTAAAAGTCCATGAATTTTACATTTTACTCCAAGTTTGCATCTACCCTACTTTGTAATGCTCTAAAATAATGGCATTTCCTCTATTACTGGCATTCCAGGAAAATGTACCATGTTTATCCTGTGGCTTCTTGTTCTCCCGGCATGTCATCGTATATTCCTTAGAGTCTGTAATCCCTGGCTTGAACAGGGTGGCCTTAGGTATCAGCTAACACTTGGCAAGTAGAGCTACAAAAGAAATGGGACATCCAAAGATGACACCGGTTTTGTTGTGAGCCCACGGGGTCAGTTGTTCATATCCAGGCTTCTCTAAATTGCTAGCTGGAAACCCTGCTGATTTAATGCTCAGACTAAAGTACAAAGATAAGAGGAGAAATGGGTTAGAGAAACAATTTAGGGGTTTTCTGAGGTTCTCAGCCTCCTGAAAATTTGGCTTAGATTTGAGGTCTTCTTGGCCATGTAAGGAGTCCTGACGGATTCTAGTCCTCTCGAAGAGGATCTTTATCAAAGTCAATCATCCTGGGCCCCCTCAAGGGAGGTGAGAACTTGAAATGGTACTTGAAACCCAAGTAGTCCCCAAGTAGTAATTATAGTTTTGGGGTCCCTGAAGTCCTCAAGGTCCTCGTGGCTCCAAGGTATAAGTGATGTTTAGGATAGTCATGCCAGTGAGAAGACATCATCTCACAAGATCCCGTTGTCACAGAAAGGTGCTCAGGGTTCAATGAGCCTTGGAAGAGGATCTTTTCAAAGTAACCATTTGGCAAGTTGTCTTACACCACACAGATTGTCTCAATCATTACTAACAGACGCATCTGCAGCAAAAGGCAATTTTGCAAGCCCAGGCAGAAAAGAACTCGTGTTCTCCTGAAATCTTTCCCTTGGCTCATATTAAAACTAGCCAGGAGAAGAGACATAGCAAAGTTTATTAGGGACAGTTCCCTGGGGAGGAAAATAATGGGGATAATGAGACAAATATTGTTAAGGCATCCTGGGACTTCGGAAATAAGCAGACTCTGGTCCGTTGCAATAGCTGGTGCAGAAATGACTTTGTTATACATAAGTTTACGAAATGTGTTCTGTTCTTGTACTCCAAATACATTTGAAATTTCCTAAAGGGGCTGTAGTCACTTTTAAAAGTATCATCACCATGAGGAGCCAACTGAATGGCAATCAAGACTGCCTTGCTGATGTACATAGGGTGACACTATAACTTTCTTTTGGGTTGAGAGTCAGGCTTCAGAAATAGCCAGAACGAACAATGTAGGTGTTTGGAACTGGAACAGCCTGCCAGGGTAGGAATATGGAGAGACAACGAGGGAAGCTCCCATTTAATCTCCAAGCTTGGTTTTGTTTAAGAAGTAAGGATGCAGGCTTGGGGAAAAGGTGTTGGGTCAGCTATCCTGTCTGGGATGTTTGGGAGCTGTGCCTAGTGTAGTCTAATTTTAATCAAGAAGGAAGCAGATGGAGTGCACGTATGTATATGTATGTGTGTGTGTGTGTGTGTGTGTGTGTGTGTGTGTGTTAGAGAGAGAGAGAGTGGGAGAGAGAGACTGACTTTCTGGTTAAGATGAGATAAACCATCCATTCAATGGCCTAAAAGCCATTGATTGACATGGTAGCTCCAGGTAAGTGCTACCAGAACTCCTCAAGTCACAATACGGTTCACATATGCAAAAATGAACATTTATTGATACCAAATCACATTAGAGAGCCTTACGTAGCATATCTCTCCTATGACATTGTGGGTAGCCGTGACCCCACACATATAACGGGAAGGTGCAGGAGGGTGCGGCTCGAGAGGCCCCTCCATGTACTACTTCCAAATATATTGATCATCTTCCTATAGGCCTGCTCTTGGCATTTTACGAAGTTGAATAAATCTGAACACAAGCTGCATGGGAGGAACTTCTGGTCTGTTGTGAAAACTCCATGTAGAGGCATTACATAGTGGTTAGAAGCTTAGAGAAAGACACTCTAATCTATGGTTAAGCTCAAAGCTTCTGAAGACAGACTGCTTGGGTTCATATCCTACTAGCTCAAGCTCACTGAAGCTCAGTTGTATCATTTGTAAAATGGGAATAGTTGTAGGTCCTTCTGTAGGATTTCTTAAAAAGATTTATTTATTTATTTTAGAGAGAGAAAGAGAGAGAGAGAGGACATGAAGAGGGGGAGGGGCAGGGTCTCAAGGAGATACTCTGGTTTCACAAGCTGACTGGCCACCCCAGACAGGGCCACATTCAAATTCGCACTCAGCAAATGACAAATTGCTTCCTGTCATGGACTTTTGGAGTTAGACAGGAAAAGTGAAAAAATAGGACCGTTGCATTTCAGACAATATTGAAGGTCCCTAAGACAAAAAAGTCACACAGGAATGCCCATTTGCTCAGGGGACAAGAGGTGGGGCAGCACCCAACAACTGTCCTGTGATGAACTTGGAAATTCGGCCCTGCCCAGCTTCCTAGGTGAGATGGGCAAGGGTGGGGGGTTTCAGGAGCTGAGTCGGGGAGGGGGGTTGCTGGCTGGCCTAAACCTGAGGCTCAATGAGGTCCTGACTCCCTGGCATTCTGTAGATGCTTCCCATTGTTCTGAGATAGGTGTTTACTTTTTCTGATTTCGAATGAATGTAACTGGACAGGTTCACACATTAAAGAATTGAAGAGTAGGGCAAGTTCAAGGCAAAATAGAGATCCAGGCCCACCAGTTCTTCAGTGTTCTTGCCTCTTTTTTTTTTTCTGCATATTTTTTACCTCCTCTGAGAGCTCCCTACTTCTTCTTTATTTTTGTTTTAAAGATTTTATTTATTTACTTGACAGACAGAGATCACAAGGAGGCAGAGAGGCAGGCAGAGAGAGAGGGGAGGAAGCAGGCTCCCTGCTGAGCAGAGAGCCCAATGTGGGGCTTGATCCCAGGACCCTGGGACCATGACCCAAGCCGAAGGCAGAGGTTTAACCCCCTGAGCCACCCAGGCGTCCCGAGAGCTCCCTTCTTAAAGGGCTCCTCACCCTTTTCTATCTCTGTCCTCCCCTTCATCAATTCCTGCTTCAGCAAAAGATTTAACCTTAGCCGTTTACATTTCATAGTGAATTTACGCCATCTCTCAGAAGTACTCAGGTATGGCTGTAAGTGGACACAACTGGTGTTGGCTTTGACTTTGCTCCCATGTTCATTGCCGTGTGTTGGGGGCTCCATTGTAGATCTCAGTGGAAGAAACTTCAGTCATAGAGGGAGTTTTAATTCACTGATCTTACTTTGATCAAACAAAATATCATTTGTACCAAAAAAAGAAACTATGTTTGTAAGCAAGTCAGGGAAGACCCTCTACCCAACAGAAATGACAAGCAAAGGAAGGAAAATAAGGAGATAAAAGAGGAGAAGGAAGAGAAGGAGGAAGAAAACTGAAGACCAGAAGGAAGAGAATTAGAGGAAGCATCACCACCTCCTCCTGGCAGCTAAGGACAGAGAAACCAGATGACAAGCTGTAGGCAAGGTGCCGGCAGAAGTGAGAGCTTCGTGGTGTAAACAGGTGCCTCAGAGAACAGTGCTGAGTTTTAGAATTCCTTTCTCCTTCTCCGTGCCTGGGTGGCTCGGTCGGTGAAGCATTTGGTCTTGATCCTGGGTCCTAGGATCGGGCCCCGCATGGGGCTCCCTGCTTAGCGGGGAGCCTGCTTCTCCCTTTCATTCTACCTGCCGCTCCCCCTGCTTGTGCGCTCTCACTCATGTGTGCTCTCGCTCTCAAAAAAAGTCTTGCCTTACAAAAGAATTTTAAAATCAGCTTACTACTTTTCTCATTTCTTAGATTAGTACCTCAACATTTGCACTGTTACAAAGAATAATATGTGCATGTGTGTGCACACGCGCGCACACACACACACACTCTCTCTATTTCAAGAATTCTCTTGGACTTCTCTTATCCTTCTTTGATTTTTTTCTCCCATTCTTCTCATGACCTAGTCCTTTCTCTTGCTATTTGATTTATTTGAAGGTTTTCAAACTCAAAATTTATTAAATGTTTGCCTTTAAAATGTACATTAAAAAAATAAAACCAGGAATGTCCTGAGGGTAGCTCAGTGCTGGGCACAATCTGGAAGTTGTTACAGTCTCTACTTGCAGGATTTAAAATTTTGCTTTTGAACTGAGATGAAGCCAAGAGGAGGAAAAAGAACAGAAAATCATGAAAGCAAAGGAAAGAAGTCTGAAGTGTCCAAAAGTCTTAAGTGAGCTTTTTTTTTTTTTATTTTTTAACAGATTAAAATAACCCAAGTGACCTGAAACACAGCAACTTTGTAGATAGGGTGTGTTGGAAACGATAGATCAGTTAAAAAATATTTTTTTAAATTTTATTTTTATTTTTTCAGTGTTCCAAGATCATTGTTTATGCACCACACCCAGTGCTCCATGCAATACATGCCCTCCTTAATACCCACCACCAGGCTCACCCAACCCACCACCCCTCTCCCCTCCCAAACCCTCAGTTTGTTTCTCAGAGTCCACAGTCTCTCATGGTTCATCTCCCTCTCCGATTTCTTCTAATTCACTTTTCCTTTCCTTCCAATGTCCTTCATATTATTCCTTATGCTCCAGAAGTAAGTGAAACCATATGATAATTGAATTTCTCTGCTTGACATATTTCACTCAGTATAATCTCCTCCAGTCCCATCCATGTTGATACAGAAGTTGGGTATTCATCTTTCTGATGGAGGCATAATATTCCATTGTATATGTGGACTATATCTTCTTTATCCATTCATCTGTTGAAGGGCATCTTGACTCTCTTTCCACAGTTTGGCAATTGTGGTCATTGCTGCTATGAACATTAGGGTACAGATGGCCCTTCTTTTCACTACATCTGTATCTTTGGGGTAAATACCCAGTAGTGCAATTGCAGGGTCATAGGGTAGCTCTATAAAAATGTTTTTTTTTCTAAAGAATAGCCCTTTGCATACATAAACTGCCTCACTGATGCTATTGTCGAGGAGGGGGGATGTATAGCTTGAGGGAACCTTGTAGTTGAGTCACAGCAGAAGATGAAACATTTATGAAGTCACAGCTTGCTTCCAGCCTGACGTACTATGTAGGCTGTGATGGCAAAGATGCTGCTGATGGAAGTCATATGTTGCAATCAAGTTTTCTGGTGAAGGACTCCCTTCTCTCCCATGTGCTACTCCTCTGAGAGGAGAAGGATTTGGGGTTTCTCCTGGCACGATGTTGGTCTCCAGGGCCCCATCTATCTGCCCCAATCCCACTGTTTTAGTGGTAACTTTCAGATCCTGAGTACTAGATTCCTAGGAAGCAGAGCTGGCTGCTGGCTGAGGTCCCATGATAACTCCCCAAACAAAGCAATCCAGTTGCACATTGTTCTGTGCAGTTTCTGTCTTACGTTGGCCCTTTCTGTCTGGGAAACAAGTGAAGACGGTAAAAGTTATACTCTCTATGTCATGGGATGTGATTTATGCAAAAGGGTCCTCACTCTCTCATCCTGGGCCACTGATAACCACTGGTAAGTAGCATGCACCGTGATCATGGGTGTGGGGTCTGAAGAAAGACATCTGGATTTGAAACTCGACCTGACCCCTTATCAAACGTGATCTTGGGTGGATCGTAGCACTTTTTCTAGTCTCAGGAGCTGCTTCTGCAAATGATGGTTGAATGAGACAGATAATATATACAAAGTATTTAAGGTAGTGCCTGACACTCCATCAACATTTAGGAAAAGTTACTCATAATTATTACTTCAATAATAGCCTGTGCTACATGGATCACATGCTTGTGAGTGCGGATTATTAGCTTTGTTAATCAAGTTGTAAATACGTGATGGTGCTGAATATTTTTCTTTTATAGATACGCAGTTGTGACAGTCTCATCCTTTGCTAATCTTTCTTTCTTATACTTTTTAAATGCTTTCTTCAGATATGAAGTATTAGGCAATTTCATATAAAAATAAAAATACTAAATTAAGTAAACAAATATATAAATACATATAATACATAAATATATGTAAATTGCTAGATATTCTTGTATTAGAATATGGACTTCTATCAAGACTGTCTATTATTTTTGTTGATTCCATCAAGTATAAAGCTTTACAGATATTGTTAGTTTGTTATAATCTTTCTTTGGGCACAGGTGTGCCTGGGTGGCTCATTCAGTTAAACAGCTGACTCCTGATTTCAGCTCAGGTTATGATCTCAGGGTCCTGGTATCAAGCCCCGAGTCAGACTCCATGCTCAGCACAGAGTCTGCTTGAGATTCTCTCTTCCTCTCCTTCTGCCCCTCCCCCGTTTGTGTGGTGTGCTTTCCTTGTCTCTCAAATAAATAAATCTTAAAAAAATATAAGAATCTTTTTTTGGACACAAAAAATGGTAAACAATGTGGCAAATAAAGCTAATAATCTGTATTTAGATTTATACATGGGCTATGTCATATATATGTGTGTGCATGTGTGTGTATTTGTATACGTAGATATACATAAAAACATATATAGCTGGTCACCTTTAATCAAGAAATTTAAAATATTAATTTAGCTAAAATTTCTTAGACAAAATTAAGCCAATTATACATTTTGGTGTCATTCACATTGCAGAAAACCTATTCTCTAGTTAATGTAGTTAATAAAATTATTTCTGAAATTTTCCCATATCTGGAGAAGTAGTTTTCTCCTGCAAATTTGCCATTTTGTCATCTTCTTTGATTTGCTTAATTTCCAGAACTCTCTGTCTTTTGATGAGGTGATTTAAACAGGAATTGTTATCACAGAAGGAAGACCTTTCTCTAAATTCTCTTCATGAGGAAGTTGGTGAACCGTTTTTTTTGAACACATGGATTATTTTCCTTTGAGGGACTGTTTCTTGATAAAGGGGAATTTAGTTTTTCATGAAGAACCTCCATATTTGTTAAAAACTAGTTTAATAATCTGCTTCCCTTCCTGTGCCAAATATCAGTATGAAAAAAGTTTTTGAATATCATAGTGAATCCATGGACCACTGATAGCAAAGGAAGAAGTGCTTTGTCAGTAAGAGGTGCACCTGTTGTTTTTTGAAAAAATGTTGAACCTACAGAAAAGTTGAAAAAGTAAGAGAATCCTGATAATCTTCACCAGACTCAATGACTTTTTTTTTTTTTTTAACATTTTGGCGGAGTCGACTGTTGCACATTTGGGGAAGGGCTTTGAGAGTTAATTACGTAGGGATTTAGTAGATGAGAAGGCTGAGCCAGGTCTACAGCCAGACCACCCTGAACACACCCGATCTCTCCTAATCTTGGAAGCTAAGAAGAGTTGGGCCTGGTTAGTACTTGGATGGTACAGGCAGAGACAGAAAGAGGGTGGTTACTGCCCACTGGTGCATTTAAATATTCCAGGATTCTTGAGTCTAATCCACATGCATCAGAGTTCATGAAACGCTCCCTCTCCTACCTCTCTAAGGCAAAATCTATGGTGCTATCCCTAAAACAGCCTTCACAACTCTTATACTGATCTTCCAAAAGTTTGTTTTTTCCTTGAAGGAAGTTGTTTACATCAAGCGTGACTTACATAAAGAGATCTGTGGATTGGGGTAAGTAAGAGTAGGGGAGGAAATCATAGTATGATTTGCTCCAGGCCTTTACTGAACTAAAGTCAGCTCAAAACTTTGTTTGAATTTTCTGATTTTACAACCACGATTCTTTAGCAGCAGGAAGCTGGGCATTACTTAGGAGGAGAGTTGGGAAGCGCTCCTTAGGTGTACATCTGAAGTAACCATGACTGAAATCATTCAAGAAGGGATGAAACCAAGAGGAGATTGGGGCCTTATACCTAAAGTCCTAGAGTTTCCAGGAAACGCTCTAAACAATAGATTATTCTCCTTAAAATAAAAATGAGAAAATAAATGACAAAAAAAATGATAAGCTTCAGAAAACTTTCCAGAATTATCTAGTTATTTTTCTTCTTCTAAACTTTTGTGTCCTAGGGAATATCACCTCTGTGGCCAAGATCTTCGAAAACTGATAAAAAAAGTGATACAACTCAGAACAGTGATGGCAAATAGCCATCACATAAGTATGGGGGGATGGAAGGTCCTGGGGCCTACTTTCAAGCTGTGTTTGAGTGTCTGAGCCAGATCAGAGGACACAGTAGTGGCTACCAGGACTTTTCCCTCTAGGTGGTTCTGCTGTGGGCCATCGGCAAATTGATGGGACAACAGTCGGCCCCCTCCGTCTGTGCTCCAGAATCTCCCCTCTCACATAGCAGAAGCAGCAAAGTAGGAGATGCATTAGTGAAGTCACTGAAAAGATCTGCTGTCAATGGCTTCTTGAAGGTCATGGCTAAGTTCATGGGAAAAGTGGCACACTGGCTGTAAATTGATTACTGATATAATTTCCATCCCTATCTTCCCCTAGCCTCCACTGGCAGGTGGCTCATGGGTAAGTCCAAAAGAAGTTCAGCCTCAAGATGCCCTGGTGGGGCTGGCATGATGTGAAATGTCTGCGCACCCCCCCCCCCAATACCATCCTTATCAGTTGCTGCAATAAAGCAGCATCTGCCCCCACAAAAAGTCAAGGGCAAAGGTCATCTGGCATTCCAAGGGAACTCTCCACTGCAGGGAGCCTTCTAATTGGCTGGTATTGATCGGTAAATTGTGTCCCTGCTGTGATTAATTCTGGCCCCCCCAAACTCCCGCAGCATGAGCATGATAGGTCAAGGTTTGGGGCCTCTCACCATCCTTTACAAATGGAGCTCAAGCCCTTAAAGGAGCCAGTGAAAGATTGCAGCTTGTTAACTCTCTCCTGGCTGCTAGTGCTAAGCCAGGAAGGCAGTTTCATTCGGCTTGCTCTCCTAATAGCCACTTAATGGGATGCTAATGTGAGGAACAGGAGTTATCAGATGGCTTGTATGATTTATGATGGATTTATTACCACTCTGAGTTCCCTTGATGTTCAGTGCATCCTTTGCCCATCCATCCCTGTTATTGGCCTTAGCAAATGGTTTCATAATTAATTAATTTTTTTCCTGAAGGGGGTTAAATTATTTTTGCCCTGCTGCTTTTCCTCCATATTTAATTCCCGAGGGATGATCCCTGTCTGTGCGCCTATCAAAGATGGAATATTCTAGCTAACAGCTGTTCTCTCCAGTCTCCATTCTTTCCTACCTTCCCTGCCAGCCAAGGCCTAGACCCTTCTTTCTGGAATAAGGGTTCTCCAACTTGATTCTTTGCTGGAATTACCTGGGAGAGCTTAGGCATGGATCCTGCTCCCAGAGATTCTGATTTAATTGTTTTGGGGGTACTGCCTTGGTATTCAGAGTTTGAAATCTCCCCAGGAGATTATTATTATTATTTTTAAAGATTTTATTTGTTTATTTGCCACAGAGAGAGAGAGAGAGAGCACAAGTAGGCAGAGAGGCAGGCAGAGAGAGAGGGAAGCAGGCTCCCCGCTGAGCAGAGAGGCTGATGCGGAGCTCGATCCCAGGACCCTGAGATCATGACCCGAGCCGAAGGCAGAGGCTTTAACCCACTGAGCCACCCAGACACCCCACCCCAGGAGATTCTAATGTGCAGTCACAGATGGGAACCATTGGAGTTGTA
Organism: Mustela nigripes; assembly: GCF_022355385.1. Lineage (NCBI taxonomy): Eukaryota > Metazoa > Chordata > Mammalia > Carnivora > Mustelidae > Mustela > Mustela nigripes. Next base: position 18,313,964 of record NC_081559.1, on the reverse strand, counting down.
TCTAAACTCTTCTTAACTGCTACCTCCCCCATGGTGCTGTTTCCATGTCTACCAGTGGACACAATCTCTCATCCCTTGGAATATGTATAACACTTTGTATACACCCTTGGAATCTATACAGTACTTTGCATATTTCCATTGGCAGCTTCTTTATGGTTTACCTGTTTGTGAACTTGTCTTCTAGCCACTGTTTAACCATGAGCTTCCCGTGGGTAGGTTCAGTCCCTGAGCTATGTTCCTGCTGTTGTGATGCCTCGCGCAGAGCTGGGTCTCAGTTAATACTGTCGACCTGAGTTTTAGCAGGGACCGCACTCTCTGGGAAATGGACCGATCGTCCCTAGTCTTGCAGAGATCTCAGGCGATGTGAGGGAATTCTGTATTAAGACCTTGAAGATAGATTTTCCTCACCAGTGTGTCTCTGCTGCCTTCTACTGTTCCATCTTACCAGGGCGGTTACATGTCCTGGTTTGCTGGAGACAGTCCCTGTGAATGCCTTTGGTCCCAGCATCATTGTGAATAGCACCTCCTTTCACTTTCACAAGGGTTCCAGTTTGGACGACAGATCATATGGTTCCCCTACTTCTCACCAGCCTTCTGTCCTCCTTCCTCAAGTTAGCCTAGAAAAGACAAACTTCTTCAGGGTTTAGACCTTCTTTCCCTGGGAAGCTTAAGGAAGCTTCAGAAAGGTCTGTACTGATACTAAATAATTGCATGTATAAAAAAAATATGGTAAAACAAGCAAAATCATTTGCAGCATTAGAAGTCAGTGGATCTCTTTGGGATTTTCCAATGCTTGGACTGGGACACGCAGGGGCACTTCCGGGATGCTGGAAATATTCTGTTTCTTCAGCTGAGTGTTGGTTACACAGGTGTGTTCGTTTGTGAAAATTCATTACATGGCTACACGTAAACCCGTTTTCTGTGTGCGTGTTATACTTCCATAAAAATTTTTAAAATTTTTTATTTTTTTATAAACATATAATGTATTTTTATCCCCAGGGGTACAGGTCTGTGAATTGCCAGGTTTACACACTTCACAGCACTCACCATAGCACATACCCTCCCCGATGTCCATAACCCTGCCCCCTCCCCCAACTCCCCTCCCCTTTCATAAAAATTTTTTTAAAGGGAAAGCTAAATTATAAGTCCAGAACCGCAAAAAAATCAATACTTATCCTTATTAATTAATATGATTGCCTTGATTGAATAATTCTTGTCAAGCACCCACCACGTGCTGCAGCAAAGAGGCCAACCAAGAAATCTGGCGTCTCTCTTCTCGGAGGCATATGCTGTTCTTGTTTTATTAAGAAAATGTATGTTGCCAATCTCCAAATACAATGCAGCCTTGTTTATTATATAATTCTTCCAATGACTCTGTGACCTAGGTGGGTGGTTTCTCATATTACAGATGAGAAAGCTGTCATAGAGCTGATGAAAAGTGGGCTGAGTTTACATACAGGCTGAACTTACTCATAGTAAATTGAAAAATCAGCAGGATTTTCAGTTGTCCTGATGACAGAAGCAGATTAAATGTATGGCCTATCTTATTGATTGGGCAGAAATCAAGTAAGAGAGCTTAAAATAAGACAAAATTAAACTCCAACCAGAGCATAAACAATTTTGTGGCTTTAAGTAGAAAAGACCACAGCCTCAGTAGCTGAATTGAAGTTAAGATTGATAGTTTTTGGGTTTCCAGAAGGCATTATCAAATTCCAGGCACCATGAGGATCTCAGTCTCAGATTAAGAGAATTTGCCCAGGTTTGTACAGGAGCCCTGCCTGCAATTTGAGCCCTGTTCTAGCCCAGGGCCAAGGTTTGCCAGCATGGAACCTTCCCAGGGAGTAACTGTCTTGCCTTTTTGGACGAAGCCGATGTGGGCAAATGAAGTGAATTAATTTTCAGGTGATAAATAAATCCTGTGGTGAAATGAATAAAGTAATATGTAATACTGGACTAAAAAAATGTAGCTCAAAACACACAGGGGTGGGTAAAAACAGAAACTAACCAACATAGAGAATGCCAGAGAGCTGTCTATTGAAACACAAATAAAGCAGCAAAATCCTGGGCCTCTTGTACAGTACTGAAGTGAGTTTTAGCTACTCATGTTGGGTTAACTGTTGATGAAATGTCATTGAGCTTAAAATAAAATAAGTCGGTAGCCCCAGATAACACTCTACAAGATCAAATAATGTTAGGCCACTATACCCAGTTATATGAAGAAATAACTCAAAGCAATGTACCAATACGTCAAGATTTTTCACAGGAAGCAACACGAAAACTACCTGGATGGTTGGCAGGCTTGTTTAAAAGCTCATTTGCTCCCCTTCGTCACTGTCCTTTCACCTTTATATGTCATATATCCTGGTCTCTTGTCGATGTGGTTGTCAAAGTACCAGCTTAATAGTGCTGGTCCCTCCTCAGAGATGCGTTCAATGTAAAGATGGCAAAGCTCCCTGCCGAAAGGGAAATGCAAAGAGCTGGAGCCAGCTGAAATCACGAGATATCCATCCGGTGACAATAGGACTGTGTCATTTTATGACACATATCCCTGAGGTACCAATGAACTTTGCACAGTTTTCTTTCTTTCTTTTTTTTTTTTTTTCTGTTTTATTATTCTGACATCCTGGGGAAAAAAAAAAAAGAGGCCGAGGAAAGACATTTCCATTCTATACAAAAGAAGGTTGGGCTCAAAGACGTTAAATGAATTGCTCTGGGTTGCTTTAGTTTTTGGGATTTCCTGGTTTCCGTAAACAACTACCCATCTGCTCTCACTTCTCACACACATGCAAGCACACACCTCTCTTCCCAACCCCAGGGCACTCTGCGTTCAAAGGAGCAGAGTTCGTGTCTGTGATGGGAGCGGGGTGTCTGAGGTCGAGGAAAGTGCCCAGAACTTCCTGTTACCTGAAATGCCCCACAACATGGATCATGCACCCCATCTCCTCCTGGTTCTGTGCAACAAGTGTTTGTTTCATTAAACTCAACCTGTTTGGGGTCCTTTTCCACCTCCTGCAACTGTCCAACAAGACGACACACTTTCCAGCTTTTTGTTTTTGTTTTTTTTGATTTTTAATTTTTGATTAACATATCACAGTACTCACCATAGCACATACCTTTCCCAATGTCCATAACCCAACCACTCTCTCCCTACCCCCCTTCCCTGGCAACCCTCAGTTTGTTTTATGAGATTAGAGTCTCTTATGGTTTGTCCTCCTCTTGATCCCATCTTGTTTCATTTTTTCCTTCCCTACCCCCCAAAGCCCTCACTTTGCCTCTCAACTTCCTCATATCAGGAAGATCATATGATAATTGTCTTACTCTGATTGACTTATTTCGCTAAGCATAATACCCTCTAGTTCCATCAACGTTGTCGCAGATGGCAAGATTTCATTTCTTTTGATGGCTGCATAGTATTCCATTGTATATACATATCACATCTTCTTTATCCATTCATCTGTTGATGGACATCTAGGTTCTTTCCATAGTTTGGCTATTGTGGACATTGCTGCTATAAACATTCGGGTTCACGTGCCCCTTCGGATCACTACATTTGTATCTTTAGGGTAAGTAGCTAGTAGTGCAATTGCTGGGTCATAGAGTAGCTGTATTTTCAACTTTTTGAGGAACCTCCATGCTGTTTTCCAGAGTGGCTGCACCAGCTTGCATTCCCATCAACAGAACAAAGAATCTAATCAAGAAATGAGCAGAGGACATGAAAAGACATTTCTGCATAGAAGACATCCAGATTTCCAGCTTTTGAGTCACAAGACCTGAGTTGAACTTTTAGTTCTACCCACTTCACTGAAGAGAAGACCTGTGTCTGTCTTATTCTGTCAAGTGTTCAAGCTGAGTAACTTCTTGTGACTTCTGATTTCTTATCTAAGGGGTATCTTAAAGAACTAATTTTATTTTACTTTTTTTTAAGGGCTAACTAATTTTAAACAGACTAACACAGGAGTCATCAAAGTACAGTGTAGGTGCCTGCTGTCGATGTATGGAAATAAAATTTTACCAGAACACGATCATGCCCATTCATTTGTTTATTGTCTATGGTTGCTTTTTTTTTTCCCCCCACTACATCAGAGTTGAAGTTGCTGCACATAATTGGACACACTATGTATTAGTTGTTTAATCTGTATTGTTTTTTTCTGTTGGTTCTCACTGCTAAATAGGTGCTTGCAATTGGTCATTATTCGGTCATCCTGTCCTTTCTCAGAAAGAGATTGATTACACTTTCTTTTAACAGTGGTTTCCTAGAGAGTTTTGACTTCACTTTGGGAACTTCTACATCTTCATAATAATGGGAAGTTCATCTGCAGTGGATGGGGTTGTGTGGACTGGGAAGAGGAGTGAGTGGGAAGAACAGTTCTCCCTATTTTTTGAGTGGGTCCAGTGAGGGGCCATCATAGACAACACTTCAGCCTCATAGCTCTAGGTATTTTTTTAGTAAAGGTTTCCATAATTTGATTTTTTAGTACTGAAATCTTTAAACAGAAAGTTGGCTTTTTTTTTTTTTTTAAACAGAGGGTTATGTGGTGTCAGGAACAAGTCTAAAATTTCCCCCCAAATTTCGACATTGTTTAAAAAAGAGAAAAGGGACACCTAGGTGGCTTAGTTAAAAATCTGACTTGTGATTTCAGCTCAGGTCATGATCTCAAGGTTGTGAGATGAAGCCCTGTATTGGGCTCCAAGTTGAGCGGGGAGTCTGCTTGAGATTCTCTCTTTCTCTCTCCCTCTCCTTCCCACCCCTACTCATACTCTTTCTCTTTGGGAAAAGAAAAGAAAAAGAAAAAGAAGAAAAGGCCAGTCGTGGTTACTTTGTGAAAACAATCCAGTAAAAAGAGGTCCTCTTTGGGAGGTCAGAAAATCTGGGTCCAAGTCGAAGTTCATCTTAGTTTTATTATGTTGGGTAAGTCACTTAATGTGGGAGTATCAGTTGTTTCATTAAAAAAAAAAAGGATAATAATAAACAATACTTGTTTCAGTGCATGGTTTTGAAGCATAGAAGAGAACGCAGGTAGAGAGCTTTGTAAACTATAAAGCCATCCATAGATGTAACCCATATATATAACAAGGTCTATTCCAGGGATTCTGATTACTTTCATTTGGCGTATGTTTTTCTATTTATATCACAGTTTTAATTATGGATGTTTTACAAAAGTTTCTGATATCTGACAGGATTGATCCTGAGGAAGGTGTTTTGCTAGTCTTTTTCTGTTTAGAGTTTCCAGCCCTCATTATAAGGTAACACACCAAGCTTGAGAATCAGTCAGTGCCAATTCTAATGGCTTCCAAGAAAAATCTGGTTGCAGTTTTGGGTAGAATTATTTTAATATTTAAGGTTAAGAAGTCTTGGAATCTTTATATTGAATAAAAACAATTATTCCTATTAATTATTGATGATGAAAGGTTTTAAAAGTTTTAATCCACTTCTCACTGAATTTGTAGGTGTTTTCTATTTGTTGCTATTAGAATAGCTTCTCTTTTGTTATATCGTATCTTTGCTTATCATGAGTACATAAGGAATACTATTTCTTTTTAGGTACTTCTCTTATTCCAAGCCACTTTATGACTCTTTATTAATTAAGCACACTTTTAACTAACTTATTTGGTTCTACCATTTATAGACTTAGGTGATTTTTGAATGCATCAGTATCTTATTCACCAAACTGAATCCCCCCTTTTTTTTTTTTTAAAGTTTTCATTTTATTTATTTGACAGAGAGCACAGGAGAGCACAAGTGGGGCAGCGGTAGAGGGAGAGGGAGAGGCAGGCTCCTGGCTGAGCAGGGAGCCCGATGTGGGGCTTGATCCCAGGACCCTGGCATCATGACCAACTGAGCCACCCAGGGTCCTTTTGTTTCCCAACTTACTGCCCTAGCCGGAGAATCTTAAAATGATGACACCAGAGGATATTCTTTGTGTTTGTTTCTTCTTGATTTTGGATATTTCCAGGGGTTGCCTATTAAATATAATCTTTATTTATTTTAAGCCAAGAGCACCTTTATCATATTCAAGGGGTCTCCTTCCAGTTTATTTGTTTACTTTTTAATTAGGAAAAGGTGTTGATTTTATCAAATGTGATGTCTATGAAACTAACACCTAGTTTAATTATTGTTGAATCCGGGAATCCTTGGTGGATTATATTTTCCTTGCAAATCAGTCTTGGTGGGCAACAGGCTGGCTCTGCGAACCCTGCCATTGTGAGCTTGAAGCCCTCAGTGCCGACAGCAATGCTTGGGAAAGTGGACTGACGAAGAAGAGAAGGTTGTGAAAGGTTGTGAGGTCCTCTCTTGGGCATGTTCTCCAAAGTCGGTAGCTTTGAGCAATTCTTTCAGATCTTGGCAGCTGACATCCCAGTTGTTCACACTAGGAAGAAAGGACATTAGAGGGGGCAGCCCGCAATATGTAGAAAAGATTCAGGACACGCCACCCCAAAATAGGTGGCTTTGCTATATTGCTTACTTTGAGTTGAAAGCAGCAGAGGCAAGAAGAGCAATCTGACAATTCTTTTTCCTTCTAGAAGCAGGAGATAACATTCCTGTATCAGAATGTTGCTTTCCTGTATCAGAAGAAAGAAACAGCATCATCAGAGAAGGTAACTCTGCAGCTGAGATGAAAAAAATGCATACAAACAGACCTTGTTAAAATAGCTTGCTTACCTCTATTCTCTATAATAAATGGTATGGCTACTTTTCTACAATTTCTATTCTTGGTTCAACCCGATCCATTAGCCCTCAGGCCTAGTCACTTCTTTGAGGCTACATCTCTCTTGGGGGGGCTCCTGTTACCATGTAAATAAAATGTATATATTTTCTCCCCTTACTCTCCTGTTTTGTCACTTCCCAGCTGGAGATAGTAGAAGGGTGGAGGAAATTTTAACTTCCCCTACCCTGGGACTGAAACTCAGTGGCCTCCTGAGAAATACGAAGGTAGGGAGTTGTCAAAAGTGGGGCCTCGCTGGTGCATCTCTCCCTGCAAATGAAGGAGCAGGCCATGCTCCTTCAGCCTTGCCCGACAACCCCTCAGCGTGCCTGTGGAGTTGGCTTGTGCCTCCGGGTTTCAAGAGTGGAATTTCAATGCCATGGGTCTTGCATTTTAAATGCCAAGCCCCAAAATACCCTCTGAAATGTAGACAAATGAACTGCTAACATCAGTGTCTATACCAGGCTCTTGCTGACACTCCGGCCACTTGGATGACCTTTCAACATGGCATTTAAAAAAAAGTGAGCAGTGTTTTCCTCTTCTCCTGGCAGCTCAGAATAGCTGTTTCCTTTCTTATAAACAAGTCATATCTCTGGGAATTTCTAAAACCCAATGTTGTCTGCTCAGAAGCCGTGACTCACACTGTTTCCTGGCAATCCTCACATATTCATGAACACCTCTTGAGGAAAGAATCTCAGACAACAAGAGCGGTCACAGAAAGCCTCAGATTCCTTCATTTCAAACACAGGAAGCTGAGAGACAAAGGAAAATACCACCCATAGGCCCTGGCCACGGCATCCCCCCTCTTCTTGGCTGAGCTCACTTTTGTGGCTATCCAAGCAGGAAGGGGAAACCCGCCTGGAAACTTGTCCCAGCCTTTCTTTAGGTCACCGCCCACCGGGCACCCCTGCTTGGGAATTTACCTAGCTCAGCTTCCTCTTGAATCTGGGGGTAAAGGTTCTCCGAGGGGGACTCTCCAGGGAAATTACCAGGAAGTCACACATACTGAACGGTGGGGGCTTCCTCGCGGCTCTTAAGAGGGAACCCTGGCAAAAGTATCTCCTTTCTGCACGTTCTCTTCCTGGTACTAGCCTTCCTCCACCCTTGGCCCCATCTCGCCAATTGTTTAGTCCCTCTTGAGTGCCACATCATTTTCCTCATACTTCCTAAATTGTCAAGAAACAGAGCTAAACCATTTTTACTTGGCTTCTGCCATCCCAACAGTATAAAAACCTGTGTGTGTGTGTGTGTGTGTGTGTGTGTGTGATGCATATGTAAACAATAATGCAAGGACCTCGGCTGAAGAGACCGGGGCAGAAAAACTGAAAATGCTCTGGGTAAACAGGATGTTGCTTTGGCTCTACTCATTTCTTGGCTTTATACTAATGAAAGGACCAAGGATTGATCTGTTTACGGCCCAGCAAATGCCCTGTGTGGAAGGGTTAATCCCAGCTGGCCACTGAGTAGACTGAACACAGTCTCACTCGGACCAGAACACTGAAGTCTTGTGACCATGACTGCATGATCTGTGGGATAACCATGTGTAACATACAAAAACGTGGTGGATGTGTCAGTCGTTTTCTCAGTTGTCATGACCCAGTAATTTTCGGTATTTTCACAAATAAGGACACAGTACTGGATAAGTTTAATTATTTCTTCAAGATTTTTTAAAAAGGCATGGCAAAGCTGGAACCTAGACCTAGATCTACCTGGAAGCTAGGTTCTGATTCTAAGACAGTGCAGTGGGATGGGAAGGAGGAGAGAGAGAGAGAGAGAAGGAGAGAGAGGACAAGCATGTGTTTGAGTGTCATAATTTATAATAAGAAATATATATTTGGTCCTTATCTCTGTTTCTGGCATAGAGCTCTTAAAACCCTTAGAATTCCCTAAGGGATGAGAAAGGATCGAGGTGCCATCCGTTAATGTTAATGACGTGACTTTTGGAAGCAATTGAGGACAGGTGGCATCTGGTTGCCAGGGAGGATCCAGTCCTGTGGTTGTAGAGCTGGGACTTCCACTCCTTTTCACTCCTCCACACCCGCTCTGGGGAGGGGAACGTAGTTGGAGATTGAGTTCCATCTCCAAAAGCCTGTGATTTAATCAATCATGTCTTTGTAATGAAAACTCCATAAAAATCCAAAGGGATAGGAGGGAGATTTGGAGAGTTTTTGAGTTCGTGAACATGTGGAGATGCAGGCAGAGTGGTGGGTTGAAGAGGTCGTGGAAGCTCCATGCCATTTCCCTTACAGCTTGCATCTCTTCCATCTTGCTGTTTCTGAGGTATCTCTTTTTACAAGAAACCAGTAATCTAGTCAATAAAGTGTTCCTCTGAATTCTGTGACCTGCTCTAGCAAATTAATTGAACCTAGAGTCGTTGGAACCTCCAAGCTGGTGGGTCAGAAATCTAGCCTTATGATGAACATCTGAAGTGGCAGTGTAGACTTGTAGAACTGAGCCCTCATTCTGTGAAATACGATGCTATCCCTGGGTACATAGTATCAGATTGAGTTGAATTGTAGGATGTTCAGCTGAAGAGTTACTTGGTGGTGTGGGAAAAATCTTCACACACTGGAATTTGTGACGAGAATTAAAATAAGTATTACACTAATATAATTAACTAATTTCATTTTTTCCTCAACTCCTTAAGTTGACCAGCTTATTCAACTTGGTCTGGGACCTTTTTAGTTTTAACACTGGAAGTCTCACATCCCTAAAACTCTCTCAGTGTTGGGCAAATCTGGACAGCTGCTCATTCCATTGGTTGCTATCTGGAAAATTTCTGCTACAGATCACATGGATCATTAAAAGACAAAGGCAATCCATTTATGACCTGAAAGAACCTGGGTCATTGGGGGATACAGTTGGAATCCATGTATACTATGCATAACCTGTCTCTAAACCTCTTACAGAGATGGTATAATTTTGGGCATATAAAATGCATGGAATATTTGTTGACTTGATATATAAATATCACAGCAGTTCATGTATCAATATTTGTGGGATAAGCACAATTGCAAATAATATAATTTTAGGTAAAACCAAATCCATGAACAGTGAAGTTTTTTTTAAATATAAAGCCATTGTTTTCTATATACATATGCAATTTCTTTGAACCACACTAAATTACATATCTTGTCTAATTTTTTTATGCCTGAGTCCAGGAGTATTCACTTTTTATAAAAACTGTATTTCTAAAGGGTTCTTTGAAAAAGTAGGTTTTTGTAAGTCATATTTTTCAGTGCATTAGGGATATTATTTTATAGAGTCAATATAGCTTGGTTGGCTTTGCAAATGCTGGTTTTAGACATACACTTACTGTGTCATGTGGAAGTGGAAAATACCTGTGCTGAAACACTTTGGGAACAATAAACTTCCGGAGTAATATAAAGTTGGTGGGTCTGGTTCTGTCCTGATATATTGGTTTAAATCTTCAGCAAAATAATTTCCTGTTTTCTCTGGAAATAGAAGAAACCAACTTCCTTTTCTTCTATGACTGTCTCTCTCGCCCCAATCCAAGTCAGACACCTGCTTCCTCTTAACTTACCAAGTTTTTTTGGTGCTTCATCTTTCTGGTGTGATGTGTCTGGATTTTGTTTCGTTTTACAGTACAGCTTTCAAAGAACATCAGGAAGTGGTTGTGAGCCAGGTAGGATCTTGATATTGTGAGGAGGCTTCTCCTGCAGTAATGGTATGCGGGTGAACAAAGTGATATCGGAAACAAGCAAACTCTGAAATGTGATCAACCTATAGCTGGGTATAGCTCAGCTCTCTTCAGTTACTTGATAGAACCTTTGTTCTTCCATCTGGAAAGAGTAGCTAAGACCTTAGATGCTCTCGACAGTCGAAGAAACTTAGTTTCCAGTGGCAACAATCAAAAGGAAAAATCAGGGACAACCCTCTTCTTCTCCTTTCTTAAAAGAAAAAAAGGGAGCTTGGAACATTCATGTGCACTGTAGCCACTGTCTGGGTGGGAGTATCTGCTGGTTCTCTCAAGGGTCCTTCCTTGGCTCTCCTCTAAACATTCTTATAGTTGTTTTAAAGTTCTAAATTTGCCTTGGCCCAATGTGGGGAAGGTCATTTTTCTTTTTCACCTCTCCTTCAGGTGAAAAAACAAGACTGATATTTATGGAGTTTTGTTAATTCTTTAATAAATGACTTCTTGGGCTTGTTGGTTCAAAGACTGGCCCTGTTTGCAAAGGGCAAGGAAAGACTGAAGAAACAGGCAGACCACTCCAGATTGGTAGGTGGCAGGATTAAAGCAAGAGAATTTACATCTGATGCTTGAGTAGATCTCCACATCCACTGCCACAATCTTAGACATTTGTAGAGAGTCCCTATCTGGGTTTCATCACATAGACCATCTAGATGGTCTCAACAACACTTTGTGCTTCAAGGCTGTGTCCTTGGAACAGTTCCCACAGTGGGAAAGGTGGGCAGAACATATATTCCAAAGACAAGGGAGGTGGTAAGGAGCCCCTGATTGCCCAGGTCTGGCTCCAGGGTCATCCAGTGGTCACGTCCTCCTGATTACCTCCTCTTAAAGGAATGCAATTTCAGGAAAGAGACACTTGGAGGCATAATGTCTCAGAAGGTGGTGACTGGACTGAATTAGCCATTGTGGTGAGAAATATTCCACATTGGGCATTTCCAGGAGGCTGGAGGTTGTCAGAAATTCTCCTATTGATTCTGTCCACAGAAGTGTGTACATGTTGGTCAAATGCCTTTCATGGACGTTCACAGGACTGAAGGATGAAGAGAGAAAGGCTCTTCTTGTCCATTGTTAATTCTGGTTTGTCATTTCAAATGGAGGAAGTAGTGCTGAAACAAGCCAGGGAACTTGTAGTTCCTCAAACATCTCAAATACTTTTTGAAGAACAATTCCCTCCACTTCTTCCTGTGACAACTCTTTCTTCTCTGGAGGGAGCAGGAAATAACGACCATGAATATTTCATAGGGTGTTGGAAAGGGAAGGAGTCTTTCTGATGTGACTGTACAATGTCCTCCTCTTTGGAGATGAGGAAAGTAGGCCAAGAGAAGTAACGGAAATCACCCGAGATCTCAAAGTGAGTTTGCATGTGTGACTCAGGCCAAGGCTCAGTTTCCCTTTTTGAAACACTATGATTAATTACCTGGGAATAGCCTCAAGATGACGTGTTCCAAACCCTGGAAACAAATGCATCAGCCCCTCCCTTTTCCTTTTGTTCACAGCTCACCTGTGCTTTGTTTGATAATGGCTCTGACATAGCTGGTTTGCCAGGTGTCCCATGGGCTCCTCCGAGAGCATTAGTCATGAGCTCTTGTCTCGAGGGCCCTGATTCATTTCTAACCATGATTGCGTCAGTGTGCATGGGTGTCTCTGTGTGAGAGATGTGGGTATTTCTCCAGTCAATGTGTGAGAGTTTGCCTGAGCTACAGCCACCCCCACTCCCTACCCCCATTACGCTCCATCAGTTATAGCTAAAGAATAAAGCAAAGAAGGCACACACCCACTTGGGACTGCTTACAGACTAGAGGTTTGGTCTTCTTAAAGATTATAAATGCTGCCGTAGGAAACATTAAGAATTAAAATCATGATTATCTTGGGCGTTTGCTTTGTGATCCTTACTAGCATTTTGAATCAGGAGATAAAGTGAGGTTGGCATTTTAATTGGCCCCTTGCAAAAATGGTTGGGCAGGGTACTCATGCTTGTTGGAAAAGTGCATGGAGATCTTGAGATAAAAGGTTTTATATGAGGGAAAGGTTATTGCTATTATTTTGAACTTTCAGAGTGGCTTCCGTTTTGCATATTTATGATATTAATATAATCTCAATAGAAGGCTTAATGTGCAAGTTGCTAAGCACATTGCCCAATGGAAAAAAAATAAATTATACAACTACTGCAATGATAAGGCAGTTTTCAACCATGTTTAATTATCTCTTTCTTAAGTGGAAAAACTTGACGAAATCATAAAGTATGCTGGAAAAGTTTCAAGAACGAAAAGTTGAATTTTAAGATTCATGTTTTAGGTAAAGACAAAATAATATTCTCTCTATTGAAAAAATAAAGGCGAGATTTAAAAGTTTCATAATTGTATGACATATGTCGTCAGAGAAACTGGATGAAGAAATGCACAAGGCTGAAAACAGAAGTAGATATATTTATAAAACAATGTGTGAGAGAGGCAGAGGATTTGGGGTCTTTGGTGAAATCAATCTGATGTTGACCTAAAATCTATCTTAGCACTAGGCTTTGAGGTAGACTATGTATCACTTGCATGGAAAAGTTGGCACCATTTTTTCTTAGGTATTTAAAGTTGTGGTGTTGGCCTTCTAAAATCATTTTTTAAAAAATTTTATTTATTTATTTGAGGGAGGGACAGATAATGACAGAGACAGTGAGAGCACCCACAAGGAGGGAGGAGTGGGAGAAGCAGGCTCCCTGCTTAGCAAGGAGCCCGAGGTGGGGCTCAGTCTCAGGACCCTGAAATCATGACCTGAGCCAGAGGCAGGTGCTTAACTGCCTGAGCCATCCAGGCGCCCCCTAGATCATGTTTTATCAGTTCTTAAGAAATGTGCATGAGGTCCACAATGTCCCTGAGTGGAGATTTTATTGTACAAGCCTTTTATTGCCACGTAAGTCTGTTTCAGACAACCATGTGAGTTGTTTTAGCTACATATTTATGATCTCCAGTTTCTGCTGGGTCCTCATCACCACTCACGATCCTATGCTGCATTTCCCCAAGAGAAGATTCAAAATTGTCACTGTTCTCACTCTGAGCAGTCTCACACTTGGCTTATGATATTATCTCCTAATTCACAGAAAATGCATCATCTGTCCAGCAAGATCTCCATTTCTTGTTCCTCTCACTTAGAAACAGTGACAGCAATACTCCTCCTTCTTTTCTTCCCTCCTTTCCTGCAAACTCCTCCTCTGTTCACACCCATGCCTGTGCTCTAGGCTGAAGTCGGGCCCACCCTTCTCTCTCCTTCTTGGCTTAATCATCCCCTCTCTACTAGGTGTTTTCAATCACTCTTTAAAGAAAAATAAAATTTTTTTTGTCCTAAGTCCATAACCACACTTAATTCTTTCCCATCTTAAAAAGGAATATACAACTTTCCCTTGACCCAGGATTTCCTAGCTACCAGAAGTCTCTTCTGTACAAGTCACAAGAGTAGATCATACTTATTACTTTTATTTCCTTATGCTTTATTTTTTACTTAGCTCAACCCCCATCTGCACTGCCCCCCCGGAAATTCTCTCACCAAGATCAGCCAGCATCCTCTGAAGTCCAAATCCAATGGCCTTTCTGTTAGGCTTTGTATTCCTTGACATTCTGGGGTAGTTTCTTAGGGTCAAATCTTTGGTGTCATTTTGACTCCTCTCTTTCTCTCACATCCTACATCTGGTCTGACAGCACATTCTCTCAGCTCTACTTTCAAAATCCATCTAGAATTCAACCGCTTCTCACCATCCCACTGCCACATGGTCCACGTTACTATCACTTCTTGCTGGATTATTGCAATGGTTTCTTAACTGGTCTTCCAGCTCTGCCCTCGTCCTCCTACAACCTGTGACCAACCTGCAGCCAAAGGGTTTAATGCTTGAATTAGATCATGCTATTTCTCTCGTCAACACCCTCCAACGACTTCCCATCTCACGCTGAGTGAAAGTCAAAAATCTTAGTGACTAAGACCCTCCCCTGGGTACCTGTCTGTCCTCATCTTGTCAACTTCTGTCTCCCCAGAACCAGGACTAGCATTAGGCAAGAGAGGGGACAGGGGTGCACAATTTAAGAAGGATCTCATTCTAAGGGTCGTGTGACATTATTGACAACTTCTTAAAACCCCTCTTCTTAGAGCTTTACTTTCCTTGGCTAGTTTTCTTCCAACTTCTAAGGGCTTTCACCTTAATTCCAATACCACTCCCATATAAATGGTGTGGTATAGTTGGGAGATGATCAGGTTTTGTTTTTTTGCTGTGCCAAATCTGTGGTATTAGGTTGCTTGAGTTCAGTTTCTGCTCCTAGAACAATGTGGTATTAGACAAGGTATTCAAACTCTCTAAGCTTCAATTTCTCCATCTGTAAAATTCAAATCATAATGCCTTCCCCATTTTATTGTTGTGAGATTTATAAATGAGCCACGTAAGCATTTAGCACAATACCTGGCATATAGCATGCACTCAAAAGTATTAGTTATTATAAAAATAATAATTATTGTTACTTCTGGGTGCATCCACTGTCCTCTCTGGTGAACCAATTGAGTTTTTCCATAATAACTGGAAAATAATTCCTGATACAAAAGCAAGTAATTTCATTTCTACACGTTAGAGAAGAGAATGACATATTTCACATTCCTTTCTTGTAGGAAAATTGTGACAGATCACACTTTTGCCAAGAACAAAGTTAATTAAAACAGCATTCCTAGAGAGAAAGAGGACAGGACATTAGCAAAAGTTCCTCGTCACATCATATGTTGAAGTCACATCATATCAGCGACACATAAGGAGAAAGAGTAATTATGATCACATGCGTCTTCAGAGATTTTTATTCAGCACATCAATGGGCTGAATCTTGGCATACATGTGGTATCTACAAGGCAAGTGCTTGATGACTCTAAATTATATTTTTCTAAAACTCTATGCCACTAGAGAGAATTTTGTGTTGTTAACGATTTTGTGAGTCATCCTGCAAGATGCAGGTTTAGGAAGTATACTGAGGAAACACTAGCTAAGGGCTCAGCAGGGAACCAGGCAGTCCTTCTTTCTGGAGTCCTCTGTCCTCAGATTATGTTCAGGGTCACTCAGGTGTCAGCTTCCTAAACCCCCAGAGTCAGAATGCCCCATCATTCTTCCTCTCACTACCTTGTTTTATTGTTTTTCACAGCTCTTGTTGCCCTGAAATTATTTTGTGTCTTTTGAAAACATCTACCCTCTTTGTAAGTTCTATGAGAACATGGCTCTTTCTCGTTTCTAAAAACTGTGACAGTGCCTGACCCTTGAAGACATACACTTCTTGCTGATTAAAAGAGGTGACACCTGGTTGCCAAACCACAGGTAACTTGATTCTCAGAGAAAAATTGGTGACTTACAATATACTTTCACTCGATTGTGTGTTGAGGGAAATAGTAAAAATTAGTGAATCTGATAAAATCACAGACATGCAGTGATTTCAGGATGCTGTGGAAAGAATGTAAGATTAGTTTTCTCTGTGGAAATGGGTTCAGGCCCTCATGGCCCATTGCCTGGAATATTACTGTCTCTTATCTAAGTCTCCCTATCTCCAATCCGATCCCTTTCAGTCATCCATACCTCTTCCAGAAGGACATTAAAAAAATGCAAACCTCATTTGTCAACATTGCTGAAAATCCATTTGTGATTCCTTATTTCTTTCCCAAGTAAAGTCATCTTTTTTTTTTTTTTTTTTTTTTTTTTAAACCAGGTGCTGCACCCTCTCCTTCTTGCCTATGTCTCATTTCCTAACTTTGTTTTTTGGCTGGTTAAGAGTACAGGATGCATGCGAAATGTCTTACAACCCTTGAACCCATCATGGGTTTGTAGTTCCCTTTGCACACTCTTTCTTCCATCTGGAATGTGATCTGTTCTTCAAGGTTCTGTATGGATATCATCTTCTTGGGGCTCCCTTAGGGGGCTCTGCTTACCTCAGTTATCACACATTCATTCTGTGCTGGACCAGGACTGCTCTGAGAAAGTGGTACTGGAATTCTGTCAATGTCCGGTTTTCTTTACAGTCTAGGTCTAAAGACCTAGGGTGTGAACCTCCCATAGGTCACACCTTGTTGCATGTGGCAGGTCTGGCCAGCTACAGAAGAGAAGGCAGCAATCAGAGAAGGGGTGTGGTCCTCTTTCTGCTTTCCTTACTCTCATATTGCTGACCTTGCTTTCCAACTCCTCAGGTGCTGAAGCTCAAAGCAGGACTTAGTAAATGTTTGAGGATTTCTCTTCTTTTTCTGGATGCATCCATGGCTTCCTTGGAGACTCTTCTGGTGCTCTCTTCCCTGGAGTTTGTTTGTTTGTTTGTTTCTTTCTTTCTTTCTTTTTAATTTTTAAAGGTTTTATTTATTTATTTGACAGAGTGAGAGAGAAAGGTAGAGAATACACAAGCAGGGGGAGCAGCAGGGAGAAGGACAGGGAGAGGCCCCCCTCTGAGCAAGGAGCCTGGAGCGGGGCTCCATCCCAGAACCCTGGGATCATGACCCGAGCTGAAGGCAGAGCTGTAACCAGACTGAGCCACCCAGGGGCCCCTCGTACCTGGAATTTCTTGAACGTAAGTGAATGAACTTCTCTTGTGACACTGCATAGGAACCTCAACCTGACCCCATTGCCCTACCACAATTAAAAAAAAAAAAAAAGAAAAGAAAAGAAAAGAAAAAATCCAGGCCAACCTCCTTTTCTAGCTCTCTCAACCCATTTAAAAAAAAAAAAGGTTTTATTTATTTATTTGACAGAAAGAGAGAGAGAGACATCACAAGTAGGCAGGTGGGTGGGGAGATAGACTCCCTGCTGAGCAGGGAGCCCGATACGGGGCTCGATCCCAGGACCCCGAGACCACGACCTGAGCTGAAGGCACAGGCTTAACCTACTGAGCCACCCAGGTGCCCTCTCAACCCATTTTTCAAATAAGCATGGGAAGCCTGCCTTACCACCTTCAGAAATCTCATTATTTAAGTAATAAACTTCTTCATACTCCTTTGATATGTTGTGGTGTCATTAGTCTTTGCATCAGAATGGAATTTTGGATGGGGGTCCGTCCTGCGAGGGGGCCAGCAAGAACTGGTGCAGCAAGTAGGATGGTTACATTGTATCGTCTGGTCTTTACTAGAGCCATTCAGCTCTCTGTGGTGGCTATTGGCTTGATGGATCTCTTCCCTTCCTTTTATTTCCAATTTCTGTGTATCTTTCAATCTAAAGTGTATGGCCTATAAACAGCATAGAGTTGGATCTGTTTTTTTTTTTTTTTTTTTTTTTTTTAAATCTGATAATTTCTTTTTTCTAATTGGGTTTTTTATTTTTTTCACATTTGAAGTTGTTATTGATATGGTTGGTTTTGTTCTCAGTGTCTCTTTTTTACCACTTTCTACTCCTTTATCACTTTCTTTTTTAAAAAATATCAACTTTACTTTTAAAATACTCTTAGATTTAGAGAAGGATTGAGAAGAGAATGGAGTTCCCTCATATCCCACTGCTGATTTCCCCTATCATTAACTCCTTCCATTAGTACAGTGCACTTATCATAAACAAAGAATCAATATCAACATATGATTAGTAACTAAATGCTGTAGACCATTCAGGTTTTCTTAGTTTCTTAATAATTGTAATAAAGTACGTGTACCATAAAAGTTACCATTTAACCATTAAAAAATGTACAGGTAGTGCCTTCACTTTGCTGTGTTACCCTTACCACCACCCATCTCTTTGAACTCCACCTTCCCGAGCTGAAACTCTATATCCACTGGATATGAACTCTCCCCCCCCCCCCCAGCAACTCTGACAACCCCCCTTCTATTTTCTGTCTCTATGGCTGTATCTAACTAGTTATCTCACATAAACGGAATCATATAATATTTGTCCTCTCGTGTTTGGCTCATTTCACTTACCATCCTGTCTTCAAAGTTCATCCATGTTGTAGCATATGTCAGAATTTCCTTCCTTTACAAAGCGGAATAATATCCCATTGTATGTACATACTACATTTTGTTTATTCATCCATTGATGGAGAGTTGGGTTGTTTCTACTTTTTGGCTATTGTGAATAATGTTGCCAAGAACTTGGGTATACAAATATCTGTGCTTCTGTTTTGATTCTTTTGTGTATATAACCCAGATTTCCTTAGTTTGTCCTTAATAGTTTTTTCTTCCAGGAATCCATCCATGATACATTACATTTAGTTTTCATATCTCTTTAGGCTCCTCTTGGTGGTGATGATTTCTTGGACTTTCTTTATTTTTGATGATCTTGACAGTTTTGAAGAATACTCGTCAACTATTTTGTAGAATGCCCCTCTATTGGGATTTGTCTAATGTTTTTCTCATGGTTAGAGCACTGTTAATGGAGTTTGGGGAGGAGAATCACAGAGGTCAGGTGCCAATTTTGTTACATCATATCAAATGTATATATTATCAGTATGACTTATCATTGTTGATACTGATCTTGATCACTTGGCTGAGATAACATTTTTCCACCATAAAGTTATCTGTCTTTCCCCCCATCCTCCCAATTCCACACTGATTCTTTGGAAAGAAGACACTATGAGTAGTCTGCTCTTAGGAAGTGGGGAGTTATGGTTCCTTTATCAAGGGTGAAATATCCACAGAAATTATTTGAAATTCTTCTGCCAGGATATTTGTCTTTTCCTCCCCATTTATTTATTTATTCAATTTTTTGGTATTAGTATGGACTCGTGGGTATCTATTTTATACTGTAGGTTACAATCCAATACTATTTTATTTATTTTTGCTAAAATTATTCCAACTTGAGGCATTGGGAGCTCTTTCATTTGTCTCCTATATCCTTTTGGCATATCCCTATCGATATAGGATTTTAATGTTTTCAGTAGTTTATTTTCTGTCAATACAAGATGTTCTAGGCTCATTTTGTGTAGATCCTGCCCCTGCACTAGAATCACTCATTTCTCCAAGGAAACCATTTCTTTTTATTGGAAAATGGTATTAGAAACCAGGATCTGTGAGCTAGGTGGGCTCATTACTGTTGTTTTCATGTCTCACAATATTTTGTTAAAAGTGGACATTTTGGAAATATATTATAGCAACACTACATACGGATTTCCTTCCCTGCTCTGCAGGAATAATGGTGGTGGTGATTGGCTTGATCAGTTGTTCATTGGTTAGGTGACTTGACTGAACTAATCCTGTGACATCTGTTTCTCCCACAGTACGCAGCCTCCAATAGTCATGCTAACATTCTTTCCCCTTGTTTTTGCCTTTTAGCCTGGCTACCTAAGTGTCATCTCTGGGTCTGGGTTGGCAGAGCTAGTTATTTGTCAAAGGTTGTACTTAGCACTTTCAGAAGTTAGATTTTTGCTCTTTACCTTTGAGCGTGTGTGTGGCTTAGAGGCTGAATCACAGTTCAGGGAATATGTATTTGTAGCCCCACACTATGCCCAGGACTAGTACCTTGGAGCTTCTTTGTCTAATTCCTTCCAAGAGGGCTCATCCTGGAACATGCCCTTAATCTTCCAACTTGTTAAGGGTGAGTGTGATTTTATTTTGAAGCCCGGCATCCTAGGACTCACCCTTATTGTTCACTGTCTGGTCGGAAGTCATGTTTAAGCCTCCTGTGCCAGCAGGACTTGCACCCTGGGTTGACTGTGACCCCAAGAGGGTTTTTCCTGGTTCTTCTTTCCTGGTTCTATTAAACTTCTGGCTGCTCTGCTGTCTTGCTTGTATCCCAGAGCTTTTTGATTCTTCTTAATTATTCTCTACCGAGGTCTCCAATGTTTTCAACACCCTTAGGCATGATGTTCTGTGCTCTCTCTTCTAAATACAGAGTCAGATCCCCCAGGCAGAGCTGCAGAGTTCTTCATTCTTAGAGTCTGCCTCACCCCCTGCGTAGGACCTCTGGGTCACTGCATTGGAGCTAGGAGTTCTAGGAGTGCACACTGGATGCAGGATGGGGGCAGTGCCATTCCCTGGTCATCTCAGCTTGCACTTCCCAATGTGGAGCTTCTCCTATGATGCTATGATGCAGCCAGGGCAATTGTGATCATGGCCCTGATATTCTCAGTGGACTGCAACTGGTGTAGGACTGGAGAAGGGAGCCATATCCTCTAGGCCATTCCTGCTAGGAACAGAGTTTCTGCAACAGTAGACAGGGGCGGGGGTAGGGAGAGGAGAAATACTGCTGGCAAAATGCCCCTTTTGGGGTGAAATCGTAGCACCAGACTGTGTACTTTGGGGAGAAGAGACCCTATCTTAGCTGCATGCACCAGGATACAGTTTCTGTAACATGGCCTGAGAGTGGGGACCAGGAGCAAGTCATGGCTGAAATACCACGGACACTTGTTGTTTGTACAAAATTTAGTGGGTTTTCTTCAATAATATTTGTCCTTTTGCTCTATATCCTTAGGATGATTTCTGGAGAATTTAAAAGATATCATTTTTATTTTTATAATTTTCACCAGCTAAATTGTTGTTTTGCTGAGGGGAGTTCACTAGAAGGCCTACACACCATATTTTAATATCCTCTTACACCAAAAATATGTTCCTTACTATGAATAACTGGAGAAAGTCTTCAGTGTTGTGTCGCTGATGCCTTGGATTTGCCTGGTGGGAAGGTGGGGCTTGAGATTCAATGAGAACGGAAGAGCCTAGAGGACGGCCCAGGAAAGAGCTGGCAGAGCTGTTGGTGGGGAATGGGTCCTGGAGGCACCCCAGGTTTTACTCTCATCAGTGGCCTCTGATTGTAATTCAGGTTGATGATTATCACCCTGGTCTTACTACATTTATTCCAGCCTTCTGGGGATCCTGATATAGCCATCTGATGTTTCCTCAGGCATCTGAACTAATATCAGCATCAAGTAGCATCTGTTCACTGTGAGGAGAGAAAATGCACTTTAATTGCAGCAGGAGGAATTTGGGGTAAATGTGAGGAGATAGTCCCTGATCAAAAGTGTCAGCCTGAGAGGTCTTTTTCAAGTGTAAATCAGATCATGCCACTCTCCTGCTTCAAGCTCTCCAATGGCTGCCCAGTGCAATTAGAATAAAGTCCCATCTCCTAACCAAGACCTACATTTCATTTCACTCTCTGTCATTCACCATGCTCTAGTCACTTGAGCCTTTCTTTCTGTCCTTCACATCTATCAGGCCTGCTCCTGCCCTAGGACATTTGCATTAGCTGGTGCCCTTGTTCAGATCTCCAAATGGCTGACTAGTATCAACAGTCTCAACTCTGAGGTCACCTCCTCAGGGAGGCTTTTCTGGGCCACGGTTATCTAAGGTAGGTCTTACTCCCAGTCTTCACTGTTCTCATTATTATTCATTATTCATTATTAACCTGCCTCCACTTCTCTCCTCCCCACTCGAGTGTAACTCCTAGGAGGCAGGGATTGTGATTTTTCTTATGTTGTCTGCTCTCTTTCAAGTACCTAGAACAGTGCTTGTCACCAAGTGGGGATTTAATCAATCCAAAGAATAAAACAAAAATAAAAACATGGCATAGAATGAATGTCCACAGTTATCTTTTTAGGTTTTAAAGAAAAGAATAAGATACTCTCTTGGTGAGGTGTCTCAGCAGCAGGGGAATAGTTGAGGTCGTATGTTGAGGTCTTGCAATGTGGGGATTCATTTTGCTTGTAGAAGAGTGCTTTACAGAAAGTGGCAGACTACAGTGTTGTCTGGAGGGGTATATCTTCCAAACAAGAATAAATCAAATTATATTCAGTTGTCCAGATCCTGATCTGACCCCTGCCTGAATATTTCATGTACACCTGTGCCTGATTCTGGTTCTAACACCCAGAGACAGGCATGGAAAGAACGACAGCACCACTAGGGAACAAATAAACTCGTGAGTGCAGTAATAACTTTGACGATGATGACTCGTAGAAGACAGAGAAACCCCCCCAAAGGCTGGCTTTGCCAATTTAAACAAATCCTGGCTCCTCTCTATTTCATCAATCAAATGAATGTCCTCTTCTCCACCACAACGATTAAACTATGTATTTGGTTCCAAGATGTATTTTCTATATCAATTACTGTGCCGAGAAATTCTTTCCTCTTAGATTGAGAAACTAATCTTCTTATGTGACACACAGGAAAATGACCCTAGTCTTCACAGGTCTAGGACTTTGAATTCTGCATTACAAAAGACGATGGAAACATGATATTTGATCAGGGGAGATGAGGGAAAATGACATAGGCTCTGTCTAATAAATAATGAACCAGATACATTCCATACATGAAATATTGTGTACCTGATGTGTTTGCTCACCAATCTCTTAACAAAGATTACAGGGAAAGAATAGTGATCACACATTTCCTTTGGAGTGATGCTGAAGAGTACAGAAAAATTCCATGGTGATCGGAAAAGGGCGTATAAGCCAAATTTCATATATGACCTTCCTCCCCCCATCAGCTCTCAAATCCTGAGGTAGAAACATGAGTTTGCAAGAATCTACCTTGCTAATAATAATGTCAGAAGCTGATGCAGGAAAATCTACATTTCAAAAGTTCTCTTATCATGACAATTTTCAAACATACACAATAGTTGGAAGGTTAGTACAGTCGTTTATGCATATACCTAGCCCCTCTAGATTCAAAAATTGTTAATATTTTCCTGGTCATTTCAATGTAATACTTCATATTTAAGTATTTCAGTATGCATCTCCTAAAAAGAATTCTTCAACATAATTACATTTAGGACCACTAACAGTATTCTGTAATACTACCTAATAGATAAATGCAAGTTTCCCCAGCAGTCCCTAAAATGTCTTTCTTACCTGTTATTTTTCAAACCAGAACCCATTCAAGGTCGTGCATTGCATTTGGTGTTTCTAGTCTCTTTTAATCTTCAACAGCTTCATCCCCATTTTTTTTTTAAATGACATCACACTTTTTAAAAGGCAAGGCCTTTTTTTGGTAGACCTTCCCACATTTTGGATTTTTTTGTACCGTTTTACTATAATATCACCAGACTATTCTCTCTATCCTCAATGTTTCTTGTTAACCGTAAGTTAGGCCAAAGGCTTGGTTCAATTTAGGTTAAATACTTTTGTCAAGAGTTCTTCAAAAGTGATGCTGCATGTTCCATACTGTATCATATCAGGAGGTGTGCAAGGCTAGAATGTTCTACTATCAGTGATGTAAATTTTTAAAGTCCTTTAAATGTATTGTTTCCATTAGAAAATAGCTACTATTTTGGATAGTAGAGAGCTATTTTGTACCAAAATTAAGATGATTTGCAGTTTGCAATACAGTTGCAGGCAACAGTTTGCAGGAATGTTCTAAAACGGTGACTCGTTATTCATTACTCTATCACTGAGTGGGGGATTACACTAGATCCCAAAGGGATTTGAGAAGTAGTTGAGGTCAGTCTACCTCTCCCCAGAAGCATGGACAGACAAATGCCCACATGGCCCAGATCTTGGGAGTAACTTCAAGGAAGTAGACTTTGGGGTCTTGGTGACGCCAGGGACAGGGCTCAGGATGTTGGTGGTAGAATTTAACCACCATCTCTCACTGCTTTTCCCCAAAATTTATTTTAGGCAAGGAATTAAATAGCCCAAGTGGAAATTCTGGCCCTATTACTTGTGCTGCTGTTATTTTAAGTGCAATGACTTTACATTTATCTATTTGATTTAAAAAATTGGTCCCTGCTTTTAAAAGCCTCAGGGCACAAGAACAGTAAAATTGTCCAATAAAATACTTAAATCAATCGACAGCACCATGTTTAAAAACACTGTGTATCACAAAGCGACATAAATGCCATGCCCAGTATGAGATTCCCTTT
This sequence comes from Mustela nigripes, assembly GCF_022355385.1. Lineage (NCBI taxonomy): Eukaryota > Metazoa > Chordata > Mammalia > Carnivora > Mustelidae > Mustela > Mustela nigripes. The sequence goes on along the minus strand of NC_081559.1, from coordinate 18,289,798 downwards.
GGCTACACAAATTTTTAATGGCAAGTTTTACACTGGATTTTAAACATGTATAAACCTAGGTTTAGTTGAAACAATAAAGGCAGATGGCATGCTAGAAAAGCATGTCCTTCCCTTGATTTAGAGGGTCCAGGTGGGGAGCTCGACACATGCTCAGAATGGCCACCAGGGCTAACCTTCATCACCAGGTACTGAGTTAAGAGACTTTCATTCCAGGCATCATTGCAGGATCGCAGCAAAACTATGAGGTAGCTATGATTGCTTTCCCCATTTTACAGGTCAGAAAACCAAGGTACACACTGAGGCACAAAGAAGTGAAGCAAACCTTCTAGTGTCACACTAGCTATTTTATGATAAAGTTGGGATTTGAATCCAGGCTTTGGTTCTAGAGCCGGTGCTTTTAATTTTTTAATTTCTACCCTAAACTGACCACATCCACTCATTCACTCACTTATTTAATGAATTGCATGTGTGTGTATTCTACTGAAATGTACCCGACAATTTCATTTCACTCGATGCTGGAACACAGTTGAAGTCCAAACACATGTGGCTCCTCAGTTTAGCCTGACTCCCTTCTGGGCTGCCCTGAAAGAGTAAGTGTCTTGGATTTGTAGGGAAAATCTGTTGAGAGGGTCACAGTGGGCAATTTACATAATTGTTGATGGGGGCATTTCAGGCTAGGAAATCTTTTCATTCTGACCATTAGATAGACTCTGGGAAGTGAACATTTACTGGCATGTTGGAGATGTGTTAAAATCGATCATTGTGTAGACAGTATACCAGTATAAGCATGGGCTCAAAAGCGGATGCTGTAAAATAGGAGTGATGAAGGAAGAGTCAAGAAGCAAGGGATTTTACTCGAAAGGTATCTCCCATATGAATTGCTTGTATTTGTTGCATTTTTCTCTCAATAACACAAACCAAACATAGCAAGAAAAAACTCCACTTTGACCGAATCCATTTGTGTGTCTATTTTGGATAGAAGGATTTTTATGGAGAGATGAAGTGGCTTATTTCGGAGAGGTGCTGTTTCAACAGTAACAGTGGAAACAGGAAAGACTTCTTTTCCTTTGTGCAGTCTAGTTGAAGCTTATCAAACTTATACAAGTGCAAAGACACACTTGAATTTAAAAGAAAGAGGAATGAAACAATATCACTTTTCATTGCTTGGGGTTTTACAACTTTCAAATCATCTTCAGATACTTTATCAAAAACGCCTAATGTACATCCCCTCATCCTCATTGGATTCTCTCACCCTCACTCTCTCCAAGCTGTGTATTATGGAGGAGCTTCCCCTGGTGAAGCAGAGGGATTTTATGTGGGGCTGCAGGATTTCACCACTTGTGGTCAACCTGCCACAAGCCTGGAGACTCTGGCTTTTCCAGCCAGTTCAGACTTGGATGAAGTACCATGCTAACGGACACAGGAGTAGACTTTTTGAGTGTTTTCAAGGGCAGGGGTGTGGGGTGGTCAGATGAGACAGTCTGGAAGTATGGGGCAGTAAGTTCTCTAATGGGTAAATATTGACCAACGTTCCATCCTTCCTTGACGAATTGCTTCAAGGTATTGTTTCTCCACATAAGATATTCTGTGAGCTCCTGTGGATGTCCCTACCAAGTGATTGGTGGTGCTCCCTTTGTGGGTTCACATGAAGCAGTGGTCAGTGTGGCAATTCATCTGCCATATTTTTTCCTATTCTTTTTTCCTTTTGCCCTCACTTTTAGTACCTTGGGATTGTACCTTCCCAATAAAGCACCATTACTTAATCCCTGCCTCAGGCTCTGTATTTTAGGAAATTAGGTCTCAAATGCATATTTTATTTTAGACTCTCTCCATTACTTTGAAGCAAAGAAGAATGTTATTGTTAGTCATACTTTAAAGATAAGAAAACTGAGACTCCAAGATGTGAAGTGATTAAACTAAGATTTCATTCATTCATTTGTTCATGAAAACATTATTCATTTAGTAGACATTTCTCAAGTACCTTCTATGTAGCAACTAAGACAAAGTTCCTGCTTCATAGAACCTAAATTCAAGCTAGGAGAGGCAGATGGTATTCAAGTAGCATAAATTCCTGCTAAATGAATAAATTAATGAATAAATGAGATTCCTATTTTTCCTCATGATAACTAGATTGAAAAAATATATCGAATTTCAAATTTCAAATTCTTCCCTCCCCCACAATCTTTTTCTTATGGGGTGCCATTGTTTCATTGTTGTTTTATGCAAAATATGCTTAACCTACCCCTTGATTAGATATTTGTGGAAGACCAAATGATTAGTGGAACACTTTTAGAATCTCATAGGCAGAAGGAACAAGAGATATAAAGACAATGAGGTATAAGCAATCCTGGTGACTTCAAGAACAGAAAGAAGGCTGATGTGGCTAAGGAGTAGAGTATGAGAGAGACATAGGTATGAGGTGGGGGTCAGAGAGATGGACAAAAGTCAGATTGTTTAGGGACTTGAATATCATGGTAACGATTTTTTTATAAGGGTAACAGGGAGCCACAGAAGGATTTTAAGTGATATGATAAACATGATTGCTAAGTTGTGATTCTAAGTTTAGAATTCAGATCTTCTGAATTCTGGACCTATATATTTCCATACAAAGCAGGTGTCTGAGTTGGGGCTAGAACCTAAGATGTGAGGTTCCCACTCCTATGATGGAGTGAACCCAGCTTCATAGTGGTGGCTTATAATATCAGGCCCTCAGGCGATAGAATATGGAATCACATCCACTTGAGAGGGCCTTTGCTGTTGCACCTCTAGATTGGGGATGATATAGCCTCTCATCCAGTGAGGAGGTAGAGGGGCAGAGACTCATGGGCCTTCAGGCCCAGGGAACATGTAGCCTGGAACTGCTGCGAATCATTCGTGGTTCACATCAGTCTGAGTACTCCAGGTGTCAGCTTGGTAGTGTCTGTCTACTCATTTAATAAGTCAAAATTGTGATATTGCAAGAGGATGGTGTGGTTATGTGCAGTGACAAGGGAGAGGTCAGCAGGAATTTTACCTTGTTTTCAGCATCATCCAGAAAAGTGGCAGGACAAGAAGGCCACATACGACCTGATTAGTAGAGTCTTGTTTTGTTCTTTTTATTGTGTTTGCATGAAAAGGATGATGGATTTTCCCACATGGGAGGCCTTTGCAAAGGGTTCTACAATCTCAATAAATGGGCAACAAGTGCAAATATTGGGGTCACTGTTCTGAAGATGGTTCAGGACTTACCCACAGCTCGAAGCTTTGCTTCCCCTTGCCTTCCCAATTTCTTCTCTTAAAAGAGAGCTCCAGTCTGGAGACATGGCTCCTTTTTGCCCTGGGATGTCTCCCTCCAGGGCATGTGGACCAGGCCATCCTCAAGTCTTCCATAGCTTGTGCACCTTGTGCTTTTGCACCCCGGGTGCATGAACCCCCAGCACAGACTGTCCTTTCTTTGAGCCCTGCAGATCCCAATTTCAGAAGTTGTCTTGAGGACAGCAGAGACTGTCCCTTTTTGGCTGACCGCTAAGTGAGATTTTGATGTTATTAATGTGTTTCATATGTGCCCTTCCTTCTCCCAAAATGAGTCGGGGAGGAAAATGTTACAGAGCAGAGATGGGGTGGGGTTGATCTGTGATCATGTGGGCTGGGGAAGGGAGAAAGGAGATTTACACAGTGAAGCCTGATGAAGCCAGGGAAATGGAGAAGACTCAACAGGAAGCGGGCAAACAACAGTGTTTGTGCATCACAGAATCCCACCTTCTCTGAGTCCACTGTTTCACCAGCCTGTGCTCCCCCACCCTCCCCCACCAGCCCTGCGCCTCTTAGCAATTCCCCAGCTGTCAGCTCCCTACCTGCCTGGCTCTGGCTGCTCAGCTCAGAGCAGTTCCCCTGGGCCTCTGGCTGGCTTGTCAGTGGGCTGCGTCAGCATCACACCACACTGTCTCCCGTTGGCCCGGTGATCAACGCCTGACGGCCGGCCCTCTCTCTCCTCTCAGCTGGGGCCAATGGGAGTCAGGGGAAGGTTTTGGTTACAAATGAAAATAAAATAAATAAGTCATACTCCTGCACTCAGGAGTCTGGGAGAAACATCTTCATGGTCTCGTAAATCTTTCCTTTTTAAATTTGTCCTTCTCCTTCCAGATGCCCCTCCCAACCCCCCTCCTCTACTTGGCTGCCCCTCACAGTGCAGGGAATACAAATTGAGAGGCTTGGACTTAGGCTCCATGTCAGGAACTTTCCCCATCCCAAAGGTATTTGTGCTGTGTGTGTGTGTGTGTGCATGCATGAGAGGAGAGACAGCTAGATAGGACAAGTGACAGCTTGCTCCCACTCCTATTCTTTGACCTTTGTGATGAGTCACCTAATCCCCCTCCCAAGTCCCCCCACTACCCTGGCTAACTACCTCCAGAGCTCTTGGTTTCTTTATCTCTTCCCACTACAGGGGGTTCTGATGATTAAATGCAATGCCCTATTTTAAGATGCCTAGAAGTTTTTCTTAAATATACACTAGGCATTTTTATTAAAGCTCATTGACTTCACATCTTTTGCATAAGAACTTGACCTCTGTTTAAAGGCATATGCTTAAGGCAGGGGATGATATTAATCTCATATACCTGAATGCGAAAACAGTGCCTGTAGGTTGGAACTTGGAGTGTTCGGGGAGAGAGCCAGGCCTCTGAAGATATCAGGGAGGACAAGATGAGCAAGGGGCTGAGCAGTGAAAGCTAAAGAAAGACTTAGACCACTTTGTGGGTTTGCCTAGGCTTGCCCAGGGCCTTTTATGAGGAGGGATTTTTCCTGTCCTCTGGGCAGATGTGGCGGTCGGAGGAGAGCACGGGCACAGAGGCCATGGGATTAGAAAGGGAAGAAAGTGAGAGAGTGGCTGCTTGATAAGTCAATACTCCACTGAGGAATCCCCTTTTTCTTAAAAAGTCTTTTCATTTTAGGATAGTGTGGACAATCCTCCTTGGCCACTGCTACCGCACACCTCCTTTTCTGACCTCACTTCAGTGCTTAATGCCTGAAGACAATAGAGGTCAGTTGTCCATTAACTGTGGCCAGAGGAGGTCACATTGTCACTATCTTGGGCTGTGAGGCGTTGAGGAAGGATTTGTACCTGATGTGTTACCTTATGGGGTTGAGAAGGAGGAACAGACTATGGAAGAGTTAGGGACAAGTTGTGCAAATTCTTCTAAATGGTAACAGCAGAGGCCCCACATAGCAATGGGGCTGTCCTTGGAAGGACATCAAGATGGAGCCATGGTGGTTCAAGAGGGCAGACAACCAGGATGTCTGCTGCCACTTAAATATCATCCAGGCAGAGTTCACTGTGTTCAGAGGCGCATATATCTCTATCTCTTTGAGCTTTTTCTGTCTTCTTCCCTTGCATGACTGCTATGTTGAAGTGGCAGTGGGGTTTTCATAGACTGTACTTTTGATGAGTGGAGTAATTTCCAGATTGGGATGGAGGCCAGATGAAATAGTCTTCATTACAGAGACTCTGGGTATCTTGTAGAGGTCGATTTGCTACAAAACTAGTGAAGTTTAAGTTTTATAGTGACTCATTTGGATGAGCTCTCTCTATGGCTCTAAGGTTGGCCAAGGAATGTTAATACTGGGAACATTGTCTTCCCTTAGGACAAATCCCAGGAAGAGACTTAAGTAGGTCCCATATATTTGGAGCATGTTCATGAGTTTTGAGTCTACATTTATCCTTGACCCCATAGACATCTTGTTCTGTGTAGAGGGACACAAAGGGAGGAAGGTCAGGATGTAGCCCTGTAAAGTGCAGATTCCCTCTTGACGGGGCCTAAGGGTGGTTTCAATAGTATCCTAACAAGATGTCTAAGATTGGAAGTTCATGTGTACACAGATGTCTAAGATTGGAAGTTCATGTGTGAAAGCATTTCAGATATGCCCAGCCAGAAGCTAGTTTGTGGAAAATTCTTCCAAGTCCTTTATCTCATATGTATGACAGAAACTTGATAAAGATTTCCCCAAATTTGACAACTACTTTAATAGTTTATATGACAATACCAAGAATGAGGTCTGGAACTGAAAAAACTTTTCTACACTATCAATAACAGGCAAATTTTGATCTGCTAGGTTAGAGGGAAAAAAATTATCTTTCTGTTTTCTGTGTAAGAAAGAGATCACAAACATCATTGTCACATGAAGAAGTCATCAAAGAACAAACAGCCCAAAATGTAGAGGAAAAAAGTATTAAACAGGCATGTCAGAAAGTTAATTAATAACAATATTACTGGGGCACCTGTTCATCATCCAAGTCTTGGTTTTGGCTAAGGTCATGATCTCAGGATCATTAGATCAAGCCCTGTGTTGGGCTCCTGGCTCAGCAAGGGGTCTGCTTGAGACTTTCTCTTGCTTTCCCTTTGCCCCCGCTTCTCAAATAATAAATAAATAAATCTTTAAAAAAAAAAAAACTTCTTTTGGGGGTACTTGTTATATATGTGGTATTTATCCTGTCTTTAAAATGCACTATTTTATTTCCTTATTCTAAATGTATATATTTCTTTTCTTTAAGATTTTATTTATTTGAGAGAGAGAGAGCATGAATGGGGGGAGGGGTAGAGGGAGAAGCAGATGCCCTATTGAGCAGGGATCCCTTATGAGACTCAATCTCAGGACCCTGGGATCAGGACAGACACTTAACTGACTGAGCGACCCAGGTGCCCTTATATTCTTTTCTATTTGTAGCTAATTATATATTTGTACTTTAGCATTCTTTTTCTGAAAAGGTCTTCAAAGTTTTAGAAACTTCAGACCTCACAAAGCCTGTACCAGTCCCTGAAATGCTAATTTTTTCAGGGTAATGGTATTCAATGTCCTTTAGGGCCACAGAGGGGGAGGAGAGGAAATTACTGTAACTACTTCACGTCCTCAGAGGATTTGGCCATATAGGCTGAGCCCAAGTTTAAAAATGTCAGTGAGACTTTGGATGTTTACCAAACTTGCAAAGTCATATGATCTTGAATAAGCCACTGAATATCTTGAGTTTTGGATTCTCCACCCATAAACTGAGAGGATCAGATAAAATGCTTTCTAGTTTGCTCCCCACCACTAATGCCCTGTGCCTTTCCCACTGAAAACAGAACCCAACATTAAGTGGAGGGACACTCCAATAGAAGCTGAGGACTATTGCTAGCAATAACTCAATCCCCAGATTGTCTCTCCTAAACAGCATCCAACCCAACAACTTCTTCCCATAGCCTCACCTCAATAAAGAGGAGACATGCAATTCACACAACATACATGCTTTTGCTAAGTCATATTTTTCCAAATTCAAGTACATAATGGATACACTAAAGAGGTTTAAGGAGACTCTATCATGAAATTCTCATCAGTAAATGTAAGAATATGTGACTTTATAAAAGGATTCTTCAAGTGGATTCCATCTATGCAAAGATATTCACACCTCATATATAATTTCTTAAAATTCATATATTCAGATTTATGTTATGTGAAACCACATTAGCAACAGGCAAAAGTGACAAGTAGGAGAGCCAGCTTTGATCTGACAATGGGGATGATGGGATAAGATAGAGAGATCTGAGGCCTGAAAGTTAAATATACGGGTTGAAGAGGGTCCTACTGTCCCCAGATGTCTCGGTGATACCAAACTGTATGACAACTCTTAGAATGTGTCTCAGGTGCCATGCTTACTCCTACTTTGGTTACAACATCATCTGGCATGGGAAATAGAGCCAGAACAAGTCTATGCATTACTATAAATGGGCCTGTTTCTACATGTTGTGCATAATATGTTCAGAACCTACAGCATTCATATATATGTCTAACTGGAAGATCCATCCAATAATGTAGCCAGAAGGTCTCTGCCCGAAAGAGTTATGATTTTCCAGCTCTAACAAACAAATAAATTTCTCTGTCTCCTTGCAATTGTTAAACATAACATTTTTTCCTCTTCTTTCACTATCACTGGGAAATGATATGCATTAAACCCCCAACCTTCACCCACACTCCACCCTCCGCCCACCTTAAAATACACACTAGCTGGTGCATATGTTATTCTGAGGCCATAATGGCTCTGAGTACACATTTATTCATTCTGCTGTGTCACTGTCTCACTGGATCAATATCTGGCATGGGAAGTGCTACCTTGGAGCAGAGGCTCCTTCCTCCTGTAGAAAAGCAGGGTCTCCCTGGACTGGGGCAGACACCCGTGCATTAACCATTAACCATTTCTCCTTTCCTCCTATCTTCTTTCTTTCTTTCCTCTTTTTTTTTTTTTTAAATTTTACTCCTATTTTCATCTTCCTTCATTAGCTGAGGCTGACGCTATTTTTGAGATGGATTTAAAACTGAAGGACTTAGATTTTTCTTTTCTTTCCTCCCTGTGCAAAATTTCATTTTAAAATGAGGAAGTAATCGTGTCCTCAGTGGATTGGGCCATGTAGGTGGAGCCCAAATTTAAAAACTTTTATGAGACTTGAGATGTTTGCCAAACCTGCAAAGTCATATGATCTTAAATAAGCCACTGAACATCTTGGGTTTGGGATTCTTCATCCATAAAGTGAGAGGGTTAGACAAAATGCTTTCTAGTTTGCTCCCCACCACTAATGTCCTGTGCTTTTCCTACTGAAAACTGAACTCAACATTAACAAGCAGAGGTGGAGGGGCACCCCACTAGAAGCTGAGGACTTTTCTGAGCTCTCATGCCTTTGCTCAGGTGTGGTTCTTTAGGGTTTAGCACATGAATCTGGGGAAAGACTGTGTTCCAATAGTTCCAGTCTGTGTGTACTTGGGCAAGTCACTTACTTAACCTTTTTTGTTTTTTATTTTATTTTATCTTTAAAAAAATTTTTATTTATTCATTTGTGTGTGTGTGTGTGAGAGAGAGAGAGAGAGAGAGAGAGAGAAAGCTGAATTCCAGGACCCTGGGATCATGACTCGAGCCAAAGGCAGATGCTTAACTGACTAAACTACCCAAGTGTCACTTGCTTAAATTTTTTAAAGCATAATATCAAGATCTGAAAAACAGGTATTAAAAGTGTACTTCCTGGGGTGCCTGGGTGGCTCAGTTGGTTAAGCATCTGCCTTCAGCTCAGGTCATGATCCTAGGGTTCTGGGATCCAGCCCTGCGTCGATCAGCAGAGAGCCTGCTTCTCCCTCTCCATCGGCCTGCTGCTCTGCCTACGTACTTGTTCTCTATTTCTGTCAAATAAATAAATAAAATCTAAAAAAAAAATGTACTTCCCTGAGGAGTTGTGTGATTAGATGACACAATGCACGTCAAGGTCTTAGCATGGCTCTGAGAGATACGCCGCTAATTCTCAATGAGTGTTGGGATCTTTGACCTTCATGTCTCCTCTGTGTTCTGGACAACCTTGGATGGGTTTTCTTTTTCCTTTTTCCTTCCTCCCCCCCTCTCTTCTTCTTCTTTCTTTCTTCCACCCACCCTTCCTTCCTCCCTACCTCCCTTCCTCTCTCTCTTTTCCTTCCTGCCCTTCCTTCCTTCCTTCTTTCTTTCCTTCCTTCCTTCCCCTTTCTTTCTTCCAACCAGGTTTCTGCAGGAGGAGCAAGAGATTGGCTTAGATTTCTCTTAATAGCACTTTGGCATTGTATTGTGTGTTTTAAAATGTTCTTTCTCTGAGTTCTTTCTTTTAGACCACCATCTCCCTCACCCTCCTTACACCCCACACACACTCACCTTGATTGTGAGCTCTCAGTGGTCAATAGACAGTGCATTTATGTCTTACCCCCAGCTCCTGACTTGGGGATCTGTCTAATAAATATCTTTTAAGGGATTTACTTCTATATTCTGATCAGATTCTTATCTTGCTATTTTTATTAGAGTCCTACATTCTGAAAATTTGCTTGTTTTGACAATGGAGTCTATGTTTATAAGTTATTCCTGTAAAGCTTTATCCTAAAACATTCGCCAAAGTTCATATGACTTTCAGGACACTAGCCAAGTGGGAGATAGGGGAGAAAAGATGTCTATGGTTGTCTGTATCATCTCTGGTGTTTTGTGAGGAGTGGACACTTATAAAAGATTATCTGGTGGGTGAGGGAGAGGAATGACAGTTTGAGACCTGGAGAGAAATTTTCAGGGTCTTGTGCAGTCTTTTGTACCTGTGTACCTTTGTACCGCCATGGATGATTTCTAAGGAATCTGTTTCTGACCCAGCATCCCTGCCTGGCCCCTTCCACCTGCCAGCCGTAGCCCTCCTTCTCAAGCCACTCTCCTCTGGTGTCCTACATGTTTGTAGGCAAGGTTCAAATTTGGCCACCAAGATTAGGTGCCAATTTCCGCCACAGGTTTTTTCTACTTCTTCTCTGATGTCCAACAGTGTGATGCCCCTCCCCTTTATCCATTAATAATCTCCCTCTAAAAAACATAATCTTTCATTGGCCTCTCCACAAAGGTCGGTCATAGAAAATTCAGCCATTTTAAGCTAACCCTTAGAATTAAGAGAAGTTGCTGGGGGGACGAGTCAAGATGGTGGAGAAGTAGCAGGCTGAGACGATATCAGGTAGCAGGAGATCAACTAAATAGCGTATCAAACCATTCAGAAAACCTACAAATCCAATAGGGGATTGAAAAGAAAAAGAGCAGCAATTCTAGAAACAGAAAATTGACCACTTTCTGTAAGGTAGGACCGGTGGAGAAGTGAATCCAAAGTGACGGGAAGAAAGACCACGGAGGGGGAGGGGTCGGCTCTTGGCAAGCAGCAGAGCAATGGAGCACAAAATCAGAACTTTTAAAAGTCTGCTCCACTGAAGGACATCGCTCCAGAGGCTAAACCGGGGTGAAGCCCACGCAAGGGCAGCGTAGTCTCAGGTCCCCCAGGGTCACAGAAGGATTGGGGTGTCTGAGTGTTGCAGAGCTCGCAGGTATTAAAGCAAGGAAGCTGGCTACAGAGAGCCAAGGAGTGAGCCCTCAACTCGGGGTTACCTTAAATTCTGATCTGTGGCAAAGTCAGGACACTGCTCAGTGAGAAGGGACCCCACAAGATCCAGGGAGACCACCCTGGAAGAGCACAGGGATCTGTGCAGTTGGGAGACTCCAGGCAGGGCTGTGCCAGAGACAGAGATGTTTGGTAACAGGCCAGGTGAGCTTGGGGCGCAGCCGGAGGCCAGGGAGATGGGAGTGATTGAGTGCTTTTGTCTGAGGGTGCACTAAGGAATGGGGCCCCAAGCTTTCGGCTCCTCTGGGCCGGAAATTGGGAGGCCGCCATTTTTATTCCCGTCCTCTGGAACTCTATGGAAAATGTTCAGGAAACAAAAGCTCCCAAAAGTGAATCTGAGCGGATTACTCACCCCGGCCCCTGGTAAGGTTGGTGCAATTCCGCCTGGGGCAAAGGCACTTGAGAATCACTACAACAGGCCCCTCCCCAAGAAGATCAGCAAGAAATCCAGCCATGACCAAGTTCACTTAACCAAGGAGAACAGTGGAATTCCAAGGGACGAGAAAGCAAAGCATGGAATTCATGGCTTTCTCCCCATGACTCTTTAGCTCTGCAAAGTTAATTAATTTTTTAAATTTATTTTTTTTCTTCTGCTAACATTTTTTAAAAACTTTTACCCTTTCCTCTTTTAACATTTTTAACTAGTTTATATTAACAATACCTTTCAAAAAAAATCTTTTTTGAAACTTCATTATTATAGTCATATTTTATCCTTCACTGTATCTAGTTTTATTTTTTGTATACACATAGGGTTTTTTCTTCTAAAAAATTTGGGATACAACTTTTCCTAATAGATCAAAATATACCTAAATCTAGCACAGGGCCTTGTTTTAATCTCCAGGCTGAGCAAATTCTCTCCACTTTCTTTTTGTTTATTCTCCCAACCAACTTACCTTATCAACTCTTTTTTTAGAAATTAAAAAAAAAATTCATCTTTATAGTCATATTCCATCCCTTCATCATGTTTACCCTTATATATGTTTTTCATTCTTTAAAATTTTGGGAGGTAGCTTTTTCTAAGAGACCAAAATACCCCCCAAATTAAGTGGGTGACCCTGTTCTATTCACCAGTCTAATATATATATATATTAATATGTAATATATTATATTACATATAATATGGGTATATATGGTCTAATATAGATATATTTTCTTTTTTATATTTTTTCTTTATTTTTTTTCCTTTTTTCATTTCTTTTTTCTAAACTTCATTTTACCCCCTTTCTTCCCCCCATGATTTGGGGTCTCTTCTGATTTGGTTAAAGCACATTTTCCTGGGGTCTTTGCCAACCTTTTAGTATTTTATTCACTCCTGTATACATTCTTATCTGGATAAAATTACAAGGCAGAAAAACTCACCACACACACACACACACACAAAAGAATAAGAGGCAGTACCAAAGACTAGGCACCTAATCAATACGGACATTGGTAATACGTCAGATCTAGAGTTCAGAATGATGATTCTCAAAGTGCTAGCTGGGCTTGAAAAAGGCATGGAAGATATTAGAGAAATGCTGTATGGAGAAATAAAAGCCCTTTCTGGAGAAATAAAAGAACTAAAATCTAACCAAGTTGAAATAAAAAAAGCTACTAATGAGGTGCAATAAAAAAAAATGGAGGCTTTTACTGCTAGGATAAATGAGGCAGAAGAGAGAATTAGTGATATAGAAGACCAAATAACAGAGAATCAAGAAGCTGAGCAAAAGAGAGACAAACAACTACTGGACCATGAGGGGAGAACTCGAGAGATAAGTGATACCATAAGATGAAACAACATTAGAATAATTGGGATTCCAGAAGAAGAAGAAAGAGAGGGGGGAGCAGAAGCTATATTGGAGAGAATTTCCCTAATATGGCAAGGGAACAAGCATAAAAATCCAGGAGGCACTGAGAACCCCCCTCAAAATCAATAAGAATAGGTCCACACCCCATCATAATAGTAAAATTTACAAGTCTTAGTGACAAGAGAAAATCCTGAAAGAGGCTGGGACAAGAAGAACGTAACATACAATGGTAAAAATATTAGATTGGCAACAGACTTATCCACAGAGACCTGGAAGGCCAGAAAGAACTGGCATGATATATTCAAAGCACTAAACGAGAAAAACAGGCAGCCGAGAATACTATATCCAGCTAGGCTATCATTGAAAATAGAAGGAGAGATAAAAACCTTCCAGGACAAACAAAAACTAAAAGAATTTGTAAACACCAAACCAGCTCTACAGGAAATATTGAAAGGTGTCCTCTAAGCAAAGAGAAAGCCTAAAAGTAGTAGATCAGAAAGGAACAGAGACAATATACAGTAACAGTCACCTTATAGACAATACAATGGCATTAAATTAGTATCTCTCAATAGTTACCCTGAATGTAAATGGGTTAATGCCCCAATCAAAAGACACAGGGTATCAGAATGGATAAAAAAACAAAAAACAAAAAATAAAATCCAACAATATGCTGTTTACAAGAAACTCATTTTAAACCCAAAGACACCTCCAGATTTAAAGTGAGGGGGTGGAAAACAATTTACCATGCTAATGGACATCAAAAGAAAGCTGGAGTGGCAATCCCTGTATCAGATCAATTAGATTTTAAGCCAAAGACTATAATAAGAGATAAGGAAGGACACTATATCATACTTAAAGGGTCTGTCCAACAAGAAGATCTAACAATTTTAAATATCGATGTTCCTAACTTGGGAAACAGCCAACTATATAAACCAAATAATAACAAAATCAAAGAAACACATCGACAATAATGCAATTATAGTAGGGGAATTTAACACTCCCCTCACTAAAATGGACAGATCATCCAAGCAAAAGATCAACAAGGAAATAAAGGCCTTAAATGACACACTGGACCAGATGGACATCACAGATATATTCAGAACATTTCATCCCAAAGCAACAGAATACACATTCTTCTCTAGTGCACATGGAGCATTCTCCAGAATAGATCACATCTTGGGTCATAAACCATGTCTCAACTGGTATCAAAAGATTGGGATCATTCCCTGCATATTTTCAGACCCCAGTCCTCTGAAGCTAGAACTCAATCACAAGAGGAAATTTGGAAAGAATCCAAATACATGGAGACTCAAGATCATCCTTCTAAACAATGAATGGGTCAACCAGGAAATTAAAGAAGAATGGAAAAAGTTCATGGAAACAAATGATAATGAAAACACAACAGTTCAAAGTCTGTGGGACACAGCAAAGGCAGTCCTGAGAGGAAAATATATAGCTGTACAATCCTTTCTCATGAAACAAGAAAGGTCTCAAATACACAACCTAACCCTACACTTAAAGGAGCTGGAGAAAGAACAGCAAAGAAAGTCTAAACCTAGCAGGAGAAGAGAAATAATAGAGATCAGAGCATAAATCAATGAAATAGAAACAAAAAAATACTAATAGAACAAATCAACTAAACTAGGAGCTGGTTCTTTGAAAGAATTAATAAGATTGATAAACCCCTGGCCAGACTTATCAAAAAGAAAAGAGAAAGGACCCAAATAAATAAAATAATGAATGAAAGAGGAGAGGTCAAAACCAACACCAAAGAAATACAATTATAAGAACATATTATGAGCAACTATACACCAGCAAATTTGACTATCTGGAAGAAATGGAGACATTTAAACTACCACAACTGAACCAGGAAGAAATAGAAAACCTGAACAGAGCCATAACCAGTAAGGAGATTGAAGCAGTCATCAAAAATCTCCCAACAAACAAGAGCCCAGGGCCAGATGGCCTCCCAGGGGAATTCTACCAAACATTTAAAGAAGAATTAATTCCTATCTCCTGAAACTGTTCCAAAAAATAGAAATGGAAGGAAAACTTCCAAACTCATTTTATGAGGCCAGCACTACCTTGATCCCCAAGCTAGACAAGGATCCCATCAAAAAAGAGAATTACAGACCAATATCCTTGATGAACACAGATGTGAAAATTCTCCAAAATACTAGCCAATAGGATCCAACAGTACATTAAAAGGATTATTCACCATGACCAAATGGGATTTATTCCAGGGCTGCAAGTTTGGTTCAACATCCTCAAATCAATCAATGTGATACAATACATTAATAAAAGGAAGAACAAGAACCATATGATACTCTCAATAGACGCTGAAAAAGCATTTGACAAAGTACAGCACCCTTTCCTGATCAACACTCTGCAAAGTGGGGGGATAGAGGGTACATACCTCAATATCATCAAAGCCATCTATGAAAAACCCACCACAAATAACATTCTCAATAGAGCTTTTCTGCTAAGGTCAGGAACATGGCCAGGGTGTCCATTATCACCACTGCTGTTCAACATAGTGATTGAAGTCCTAGCCTCAGCAATCAGAAAACAAAAAGAAATTAAAGGCATCCAAATCGACAAAGAAGAAGTCAAACTATTACTCTTTGCAGATGATATGATACTATATGTGGAAGACCCAAAAGACTCCACTCCAAATCTGTTAGAACTTGTACAGGAATTCAGTAAAGTGTCAGGATATAAAATCAATGCACAGAAATCAGTTGCATTTCTTTACACCAACAACAAGAAAGAAGAAAGAGAAATTAAGGAGTCAATCCCATTTACAATTGTACCTAAAACCATAAGATAACTAGAAATAAACCTAACCAAAGAGGCAAAGAATCTATACCCAGAAAGCTATAAAGTACTCATGAAAGAAATTGAGGAAGACACAAAGAAATGGGAAAATGTTCCATGCTCATGGATTGGAAGAATAAATATTGTGAAAATGTCTATGCTACCTAAAGCAATATACACATTTAATGTAATCCCTATCAAAATCCCTTCCATTCTTTTCAAAGAAATGGAACAAATAATCCTAAAATTTATATGGAACCAGAAAAGACCTCAAATATCAAGAGGAATATTGAAAAAGAAAGCCAAAGTTGGTGGCATCACAATTCCAGACTTCAAGCTCTATTACAAAGCTGTCATCATCAAGACAGTATGGTACTGGCACAAAAACAGACACATGGATCAATGGAACAGAATAGAGGGCCCAGAGATAGACCCTCAACTCTATGGTCTACTAATCTTTGACAAAGCAGGAACGTCCAATGGAATAAAGACAGTCTCTTCAACAAATGGTGTTGAGAAAATTGGACAGCCACATGCAGAAAAATGAAACTTAAACCACACACAGAAAAAGACTCAAAATGGATGAAGGACCTCAATGTGAGAAAGGAATCCATCAAAATCCTTGAGGAGAACACAGGGAGCAACCTCTTCGACCTAGCCACAGCAAGGATGTTCTTCCTAGGAACATCGCCAAAGGCAAGGGAGGCAAAGGCAAAAATGAACTATTGGGACTTCATCAAGATCCAAAGCTTTTGCACAACAAAGGAAACAGTTAACAAAACCAAAAGACTACTGACAGAATGGGAGAGGATATTTGCAAACCACATACCAGATAAAGAGCTAGTATCCAAAATCTATAAAGAACTTATCAAACTCAACACCCAAAGAACAAATAATCCAATTAAGATATGGGCAGAGGACATGAACGACACTTCTGTGAAGAAGACATCCAGATGGCCAAGAGACACATGAAAAAGTGCTCCACATCACTTGGCATCAGGGAAATACAAATCAAAGCCACAGTGAGATACCACCAGTCAGAATGGCTAAAATTAAACAGTCAGGAAATGATAGGTATTGGTGAGAATGCGGAGAAAGGGGAACTCTCTTACACTGTTGGTGGGAATGCAAGCTAGTACAGCCATTCTGGAAAATAGTATGGAGGTTCCTCAAAAAGTTGAAAATAGAGCTACCCTATGATCCAGCAACTGTACTACTGGATATTTACCCTAAAGATACAACGTGGTGATCTGAAGGGGCACGTGCACCCAAATGTTTATAGCAGCAATGTCCACAATAGCCAAACTATGGAAAGAGCTTAGATGTCCATCAACAGATGAATGGATAAAGAAGAGGTGGTATATATACAAAATGGAATATTATGCAGCCATCAAAAAATGAAATCTTACCATTTGTGGTGATGTGGATGGAACTAGAGGGTATTATGCTTAGCGAAATAAGTCAATCAGAGAAAGACAACTATCATATGATCTCCCTGATATGAGGAAGTGAAGATGCAACATGGGGGGCTTGGGGAGTAGGAAAAGAATAAATGAAACAAGATGGGATTGGGAGGGAGACAAACCATAGGAGACTCTTAATCTCACAAAACAAATGGATGGTTGCCAGGGGCAGGTGGGTAGGGAGAGGGAGGTGGGGTTATCGACATTGGGGAAGGTATGTGCTATGGTGAGTGCTGTGAAATGTGTAAACCTGGTGATTCACAGATCTGTACCCCTGGGGCATTATAAGTTAATAAAAACAACAACAACAACAACAACAACAACAACAAAAAGAATTGAGAGAGGTTGGGAAACCCTGATTCAGGGTAGTGATTCTTTTTTCTTCCAAATTTCAAATTTTATTTAAAAATATTTTTTGATTTACAAAACGTTATAAGGATAGTACAGAGAGTTTCCTACATACTCCTCACCCAGTTTCACTTTTTGTTGACATCTTAGAGTACTACACTGTCTCCGAATAAAGGACCAGCATTGTTATATTACATCACTATTAGTTAAATTGCATACTTTGTGTAGATGTGTTCAGTTTTCTCCCAATTGTGTCATTTCTATTCCAGAATCCCACCCAGGATACCACATTGCATTATTCATCATATCTTCTTAGTCTCTCCTGTTTTTTGACAGCTTCTCAGACTTTTCTATTTAATGAAGTTGGCAGTTTTGAAGAATACTGGTCAAGTATTTTATAGACTGTTAATTAAAAAAGGAGCAACTTTATTGAGAATTTACATACTACAGAGTGCATCAGTAAATTGTACATTTTTTTAGCCTAGTAACAGATGTTTGCAACTATCATGACAGTCAATTTTAGAATATTTTCATCCCCTTAGAAAGAAACCCTTTGGCTATCACCTTTCCATATTGCAATTCTCCCTTGTCCTAAGCAACCACTAATCTACTTTATAACTAAATCTACTTTATAACTATGGATTTAAAACTAATCTACTTTATAACTATGGATTTGTCTGTTCCTGACATTTTATATAAATGGAATCATATAATGCACAGTCTTCTGGGACTGGCTTCTTCTGTTTAGCAGAATGTTTTCAAGATTCACTCATGTTGTAGACTACAGCAATACTTCACTTTTTCATGGCCAAATAATATGCCATTGTTTGGTTATACCGAATTTTATTTATTCATTCATTGGCTGATAGCTGTTGGGTTGTTTTCATCTTTTGGCTTTTATGAATCATGGCACTATAAACATTTTTGTACAAATTTTTGTGTGGACATATGTTTCATTTCTCTTCATATATGCCTAGGAGTAGAATTGCTAGGTCATATAGTTACTTCATATTTAATCACTTGACAAAGTGCCAGGCTGTTTTCTAAAGTGGTATTTTAAATTCCTACTAGCAGACTATGAGGGTTTCAATTTATCCATATCCTCACTAACACTTGTCATAATCCACCTTTTTATTGTTTCTAAATTACAGATTTTTAAAATTAACATATAATGTATTTTTTGTTTCAGGGTTACAGGTTTGTGATTCATTAGTATTACACAATTTATAGCACTCACCATAGCACATACCCTTCCCCATATCCATCACCCAGCCACCCTATCTCTCCCACTCCCTCCCCTCCAGCAAACCTCAGTTTCTTTCCTGAGATTGAGAGTCTGTTATGGTTTGTCTCTCTCCCTGGTCCCATCTTGTTTCATTTTTCCTTCGCTTACCCTCACGGCCCCCCGCCCTGCCTCTCAAATTCCTTATATCAGAGAGATCATATGATAGTTGTCTTTATCTGATTAACTTATTTTGCTTAGCTTAATACCCTCTAGTTCTATCCATGGCATTGCAAATGGCAAGATTTGGGGGTTTTTTGATGGCTGCAGAGTATTCTGTTATATATATACATAAGTGTGTGTGTGTGTGTGTATGTATGTGTAGCTGCAGAGTATTCCGTTATATACATACATATGTGTGTGTGTGTGTGTGTGTGTGTATAAATAAATGAATGATATATATTGGTTATTCTGGCCATTGCTGCTATAAACATTCAGGCGCACATGCTCTTTCAGATAACTACATTTGTATCTTCAGGGTAAATATCCAGATATCCAGTAGTGTGATTGTTGTGGTCATAGGGTAGCTCTATTTTCAACTTTTTGAGGAACCTCCATACTATTTTCCAGAGTGGCTGCACTAGCTTGCATTCCCACCAACAGTGTAAGAGGGTTCCCCTTTCTCTGCATTCTCACCAACACCTGTTGTTTCCTGAATGTTTAATTTTAGCCATTCTCACTAGTGTGAGGTGGTATCTCACTGTGGTTTTGATTTGTATTTCCCTGATGCCAAGTGACTTTGAGCACTTTTCATGTATCTGTTGGCCATTTGGATGTCTTCTTTGCAGAAATGTCTGTTTTGATTGTATCCATCCTAGTGGTGTGAAATAGTGTCTTCGGGTGGTTTTGTTTTGTATTTCTCTGAGGACCAATGGTGTTGAGTATCTTTTATTGACCATTTGAATATCCCCTTTGGAGTGCTATCTATGCAAACTCTCTGCCCTAATTTTAATATTGGGTTATTTTTCTTTTTCTTAATGAATAATAAGAGGTTTTTTTTTATATTTTCAGGATACAAGTTCCTATCAGATACATGGTTTGGAAACATTTTCTTTCATTCTGTGGGTTGTCTTCTCACCATCTTGATAGTGTACTTTCTTTTGTTGTTCACGCTTTCATTGTCTATCTTAGAATTCTTTACCAAATCCAAATCATGCAGATCTGCTCCTATGTTTTCCTCTAAAGTGTTATTATTTTGGTTTTTACATTTAAGCCTTTGATCCATTTTGTGTCAAATTTCATATATGGTGCAGGTTAATGATACTATTGCATCCTTCTGCATCAATCTATTCAGTTGTCACATTTGTTGAAAAGACTACATTTTTCCCATTGAATGGTCTTGGCGTTCTTTTCAAAAGTCAGTTGGCCAGAGACACAGGGGTTTATTTCTGGACTCTCACTTTTCTTTTTAGATTTTTAATTAATTAAATTTTTTAAGAAAGGGAGACAGAGAGAGATAAAGGGGGAAGAAGCAGAGGGAGAGGGAGAAAGAGAATCCCAAGCTGTCTCCAGGCCCAGTATGGAGCTCCAGGCAGGGTTCCATCTCACAACTCTGAGATCATGACCCACACAGAAGTTAAGAGTTGGACGCTTTGACTGAGCTACCTTGATGCTCTGGACTCTTACTTTTATTCCACTGATCCCTGTGTCTGTCTATATGCTAGTACCCCACTGTGGTATATATATATATATATATATATATATATATATATATATATATATAAATATAAATATACATATAAATATAAATATATATAAATATAAATATACATATATATATATATAAATTGATTTATTTATTTTCAGAAAAACAGTATTCATTATTTTTTTCACCACACCCAGTGCTCCATGCAATCCGTGCCCTCTATAATATCCACCACCTGGTACCCCAACCTCCCACCGCCCCACCACTTCAAACCCCTCAGATTGTTTTTCAGAGTCCATAGTCTCTCATGATTCACCTCCCCTTCCAATTTACCCCAACTCCCTTCTCCTCTCTAACTCCCCATGTCCTCCATGCTATTTGTTATGCTCCACAAATAAGTGAAACCATATGATAATTGACTCTCTCTGCTTGACTTATTTCACTCAGCATCATCTCTTCCAGTCCTGTCCACGTTGCTACAAAAGTTGGGTATTCATCCTTTCTGATGGAGGCATAATACTCCACAGTATATATGAACCACATCTTCCTTATCCATTCGTCCTTTGAAGGGCATCTTGGTTCTTTCCATAGTTTGGTGACCGTTACCCCACTGTTTTGATTACTGTTGCTTTGTAATAAGTTTTGAAATTGGAGAGTGTGAGTCCTCCTTTTTTTTTTTTTTTTTTAAGGTAGATTTGACTATTCTGATCCCTTCTAATTCTCTGTAATCTTAGGATCAGCCTGTCAATTTCTATGAGAAAGACAGATTGGAGCCTTTCAGTATATTCGTTACATTGAAAATGTAGATCAATTTGGGGGAGGTTGCCATCTTAACAATATTAAATCTCCCTATTCATGAATATGGGGTGATTTCCCACTTATTTAGATCTTTAATTTCTTATAATAAGGCTGTACAGCTTCTAGGATAAAAGTTTTCCACTTCTTTTCTTATATTTATTCTTATTTTATCATTTTCTTCAAGAGAAGTTAAGAGAATAAAGGATAAGTATCTTTGTATAGGCTTTGTGTATTAACCTTATTATTTCTTTTTATTTCTGATTCTTTGCATTTGTTCTTGTGAATCAGAGTTAACAACTGAAACTTTCCTAAGCCCCAAATAGTTTTGTTTACACCCACCTCCTTTGTGTTGTTATTGGCAAATATATTGCTTTTCTATATGTTGCAGCCTTGCCAATACACTGCATGAATATCTTTTTATGCAATTGAGTTTAAAATCAGTTAAGAGAAGAAAAGACAAGAAGTACAAATGTATGGTCTCTTTTATAATTATGTAATACTTTTACCAGAGCTCTTTATTTTCTAGTATGGATTTGAAGGATTGTTTTGCACCATTTGTTTTCAGCCTAAAATATGCCCTTCAGTATTTTTTGTAAGGCAAGTCTGCTAGCAACAAAATCTTTGTTTCTCTTTATCTGAGAATGTCTTTATTTCGCTCCTTTCCCCTTAAAAGATTTTATTTACTTGTTTGAGAGAGAGAGTGTATGAACAGGAGCAGGAGGGGAGGAACAGGAGGGGAGGGAGAAGCAGGTTACCTGTGAGTATACCCTGGGATCCTAAGATCATGACCTGAGCTGAAGGCAGATGTTTAACTGACTGGCCTCCCAGGTGCTCCTGGATATATGATTCTTGTTTGAAAGATTTTTATTTGAATACTCTAAATATGCTAGCCCATTGCCTTCTGGCATCCACACTTTTGAGAACTCAGGTCTTCATCTTATTGGAGTTTCCTTATAAATGATGTGTTGATGTGTCATTTTTCTCTTGCTGATTTCAAGATTTGTCTCTAGCTTTCAGCATATTTACTATTTGCGGATCTCTTTGTATTTATCCTAGGAGTTCATTGTGCTTTCTGGACGGATATAGAATATGTATTTTTTCTGCTCTTTTTCTCTACTCCACTTCTGGGACTCCCATTATGCATATGTTGGTACATATGGTAATGGTGTCCTACATGTCTCTGATGCTCTGTTCATTTTCCTTTCTTCTTTTTAAAAATTTTCTTCAGATTGCATAAACTCTAACAATCCATCTTTACGTTTGCTCATTCTTCTTCCAGTTCAAATCTTGCTGTTGAGCCCCTCTAGTGAATTCATTTCAGTTATTATCCTTATCAACTCTAGAATTTCCATTTGATTTAAAAAAATAATTTATATCTTTTTATTGATATTCTATATTTGATGTAACATTGTCGTTATATCTTTTGCCTAATTAACCAGAATTTCCTTGTTTTTTTGAGCATATTTATAATGACTACTTTGAAGTCTTTTTGTATTTGACATCTGGTTACTCTCAGTCAATTTCTGTGCCTGTTTTGTATAAAGCACTAAAGGTCATACTTTATTGTTTCTTCGCGTATACCATAAATTTTGTTAGAAAGCAGGCATTTTAGATAATGTAGCAATTCTAAGCGCTAGTCTCTCCAGACATTATTAGGTTTATTTGCTTGTTTACCTGTTTAGTGACTGCCTAGATTATTTTAGTGAAATCCCTCACCCTCTGACCCCTCGCACAGTGTCAAATCTCTGATGCTGCTCTTCAGGGGTGCGGTGCTGACTGTCATCCTGGAATGACTGTGGTTTTGGCCGGGCTCTCCTTGACTCTCTTTTCCGGACTACACTTAGCTATTAAATTCAATTAATTGCTGGCTGATTGCTCTGTTGTTTTCAACAATGCCCCGAGGCATAAATCGCTTCACAGACTAATCCAGTCAAATTCAGGCTCCTTTGAAGGGAAAATTCTGAGGTCAGGTGTTTGCAATTTGTTCTTACCCCAGGAGGGTTAGATGTCTCTTTCACCTCTTTCTCTACAGTAAACTAGCTGTCCTGCAGTTTACTCTGTATTTTCAATGACTCTATCAATCTTCTCCCAACTGCCTTTCACCATATAACTATCACTATTTTCAGAACAGCCTTAGGCTTGAATTTCTCATACTCTATTGCAAATGTCTGTTTCTTCGGGGAGGGATTTGGAGCTCTCTGTTCTATGGTCTACTACTTTCCCCAGGCAAAATCTGTGAGCCACAGATCTGGTGCTGGAGGCAGGGACAATGGTTTGCTCCTTTCTGAGGGATGCCCCTGCTTTAGAAGCTGGATGGTTGGTGGATGGGAAAGGTAGCAACTCCAGGTCTCCTCAGCCTGCCTCTCTTGACATGGAACTGAGTCTAGCAAATATAACTGGAGACGCAGTATTCTCAGCAGCACTGTGATCAAGATAGAGCCTCTGTGCTGTGAGTTGGGGCTGGGTGGAAGAAGGGTACCCCCAACTCTTGGCCACATTCACCTGGTACTGAGCCTTATCAATGGTGGAGGGGTAGGGTGAGAAATGCCACTGTCCTGCCCCTCTCAGGGAAAAAGCCTCTGATTGGTAGCTGGAAGGCGGAGGAGTTCTGGGTTTTTGGCCACAGCAGTCTGGAGTGGAGTCTGCCTCATGGAGCCAGGAGATGGGAGGAAGGGGGCAGGTCTTGGTTCAAATACCGCTACATCTCATAGTTCTTATGGAGTCTTAGTAGATTTTTGTGAATGAATTTGTCTTCCTTTGCTATATACTGCTAGAAACTTTAAATCATTTTTTCAAAAATAACTTTAACCTGTTTTGTCTGAGGAGTGGGTCTGGAGAGGTCTTCACAGTGTCATGCCCAAAGTGTAATCCATTAACTCTAGGGAGTGATTATCAGTAGGAGATCATATCAGAATGCCCTGTTCAGCAACAGAGGGAATAACTTGTGCATGAGCCATGAGTATCAGTGTGGCATTTCTCATGGCTGTGTTGGGATGGAAATAAGACTAAATATGACCGGGGTTCTTTCCTGTATTCAAGAAGGTGTTTGCAGAGAGAAACAGATACGCTGCTCATGCAGTAAATGCCCTTTGATCTCAATAGATGAGGAATATAGTTTTTTAGTTAATTCAGAGTTATGTAGGGTATTAAGAGAACAGCTTCTGTGATCAGACTGCCTGGGTTTTTCTTCTTGGCTTTACCTCTTCTTTGCTGTCTGAGTTTAGGTAAGACACTTAACCTTCTGTACCTCTGTAAAATGGGATAATATAATAGTTTCCACTTTAGTAAATGTCAGCCATCATGCAGGTCAAAAACATTGTAGGCTTTTCAGTTTTGTTCGATAAATGGAATCATCTAATGATAAACATGGAATATCAGTTTTCAAAGAAATAATTAATAATGTATTCAATTATGATCAGTGTAGTTAAGTGTTTCTTGGGTGATTCAGAAAGCACTTAAGCATTTTACAGGAACCCAGCATCATGCCTTTGAGAGGAAGAGGTGAGGGAGATGGATTGAATCCAACATGGCCCAGTGACATACCCCAGAAGTTAATTTTGTAATGACCTCTTAAAATCTACTTAGCTTACTTACCCTTTTTCTCTTTTCTAAAACAAGAATGCCAAATGTATGAAGAAGAAAAAAAAAAAACCCTCTATTGTCTGGATGTTTTGTATATGGCATTTTGTTGTGTTCCAAACATGACAACAGGTGTCAGAGCCTTTCCCGAGCAGGTGGATTAGAAGAGCTGTAAGGTATCCTTACTCCCGAGAGTGTGCAGTGCTTTGTATCAGCCTTACCAATACTTCTCCCTCACAAGTCTCATCACTGCGTTGCCAAGAAGCAGCCCCACAGAGCCACGTTAGTGAAGTAAAGCTTACTCTTACTCCTTCCGTGATCATCATAAATTCATCATTTCCAGCTGCTCCTGAACTCATTTCTACCTTTCTTTTTTGTGCTTTACAAATTGTGTAGCTTGGGGGTAGCAAGCGGATAACTTCAGTAAGGAAGCTATTGCCAAAAACATAAAATGAAAGAACCACTTTTCTTTGTTTCAAATCCACCATCTCAGAGGATTTCTTCCTTTCTTTTAAATTACATCTCCTAATTAGGTCATGCCATTGGAGGTGACCTACATTTCAGAAGCCAACAAGCAACAACAGGGAAGCAGGGAAATGGGTGGGAGACAAAAAGACATGGCCTCGAAATGGCTTCAAGTGCAGCTTTGCTTGTGATTTGCTTGTGATGAAAGTTTCCATAAACTTGATCTTTAAATGAGAGATATGTTTGTTGGCTCAATGCAATATTCTGAAAGCTTATCTATCAGGGTACATAGTAGTGAGATAAAATCATTGGGCATGGTTGGGAAAGCAAAGAAATGTAAGAAATGATACCTGCCCTCAAAAAGTTTGCAACCTATTTGAGAAGTTAAGATTTTCCCAAGAAGAGTTAAGAAGTATGAGCTAGCATATGAAAATAAGAGTTGTGTTATCTATTGTTGTTGAAAAAATTGCCCCATCACCTAGTGGGGTAAAATAATAGATACTTATTATCTATTATTTATAATAGATATTTATTATCTCATATAGTTTCTGTGGCTTTGGAATCTGGAAGTAGATTAGGTGGGTGGTTCAAGGACTCTTACAAGGTTATAGTCAAGATCTCAGCCAGGGCTATAGTCATCTGAAGGTTTGACTAGGGTTGGAGGAATATGGTTCCAAGTTGGCTCACTCTCATAAAGTGGGAGTTGGTGGTGACTGTTACCATGTGTACTTCTCCACAGGGTTTCCTGAATGTTCTAAAGACATGGCACCTGGCTTCTCCAAGAGTGAGTGGTCCAAAAGAGCAAGGCAGATGCTGCAGTCTTTTACAACAATACCTGAGAAACCACACATCATTTCCATCATATGCCATTGGTAACAAAGATTAGTCCTCTCAATATGAGAAGGGGATACACATACACAAGTGTATTAATACCATGAGGTGGGCACCAATATGGGGAAGCTGGCTACTCCAGGCACCAAATGTTTTGCTAGAATTCAGGAGCTATAGAAGTTAAGAAGTCAAAGAGGGTGACCATGAATAGGAGTGTTGGAATTGTGTTTTAGGGCTGCCATAACAAATTACTACAAACTGGGTGATTTAAAACAACTGAAGTTTATTCTCTCACAGTTCTGGAGACTAGATGTCTAAAGTCAAGGTGTTGCAGTGTTCACTCTGAAATCTCTAGGGGAGAAACTTTGCTTGCCTCTTTCCTGGTTTCTGATGAATGCATCTCTGTGTCCATTTTTACATGGCATCCTTCTCCCTGTGTGTCTCTATGTCTTCACATGACCTTCATATAAGGATACCAGGCATTGGTATGGTTATTAATGCCCACCCTATTAGCATCATTTTGTCTTAACTAATTGTATCTGCAAAGACCGTTATTTATAAATAAGGTCATTCACAGGTACCAAGGGTTAGGACTTCAACGTATATTTTTGGAGAACACAATTCAACCCACAACAAGTGATCAGGAAAAGGAGTCATGAAGAAATAGTTTGGGACTGTCAAGTGTGGCTAAGATTTGGATGGGAAAAAAAAAATAACATTCTAGGTGGGTGAGGTGTGATTGCCAAAGAAGAAGAGAAGGGGAAGAAGAAGGTAAGAAACCATGATTTTTATTCAATAAAATCAAACAGAAATAGGTCAGTCTGATTAGCGAGGAGTTTTTGTTGTTGTTGTTGTTGTGTTTGTTGTTGTTGTTAGGTAGGCTTTTAGTGTAGGGTTTGAACTCATGACCCTGAGATAGAGACCTGAGCCAGATCAAGAGTCAAAGGCTTAACCCACTGAGCCACCCAAGCACCCATATAAAGGAGTTTATATCTGAGGAAAATGGTGGGACTTTAGTTTGAAAACTTAGGCTATTAATATATTCTGTAAGGTCTTAAAGATATGCTAAGAAATTTGAAATTTATCCTGTGGGCTAAGGTTTCTTCTTTCCCCTCCGTCTTCCCTCCCTTTCCTTTCCATTCCTTTCCCCTTTCCCTTTTTCCTTCCTTCCTTCCTTCTCTTTCAGAAGACTGCAACTGCACATTTAAACTTTTATTACATTTACTGAGGAATAACCTAATACATAAAAGTGCACAAATCTCAATAAATGTTTCTTAACACACATATGCACACATACACATCCATGTAAATACCTCCAAGAGTAAAGCGTAGAACAATGCCAGCATTCCAGAAGGCGCCCTTTGTACTTCTACCTAAGCCACGATTTTGCCTACTACTGTAATCCGTTCTTAAATTTCATATAAATGAATCATCCTGTATATTTTCTTTTATGTCTAGTTCCTTTTGCTTTTCATTGCCTGTGAGATTTATCCAGATTGTTGTGCGTAGCAGTCATTGGTTCCTTTTTTTTTTTTTTTTACTGTATAGTAACCCATTTTGTGAATACATCACATTGTATTTATACTTTCTACTATTGATGGACACCCTTAAGTCTTTTTAAAGTAAGGAATGGCTCAATGAAAAGAAAAACTGTGACTCCTGTTGTTGGATAAATGAATACACTGTAGGTGGAATGAATTGATAGAGGAGGGTCTCTAAAACTTTAGGGTGTGCAAGTATCACATGGGGGAAGCTTATTAAAAATCCAGATCCCTGAAAGCCAATGCCAGGTGTTTTAAGATAGAAGTCTGGGGTCTGGGAATTCTGCACTTTTAATAAGCTCACTTGGTGATATTCTTGGAGGTGATTTTTGGACTGCCCTTTGAGAAATACTGAGGAAGAGTTTGGAATTTCAAAGATAGGAATTACACAGTCAAATTATTATTTTTTAACGGATGTGTCTAATGATCACCTGAACTAGAATGTTGGCCTTGGGAATGGAAAGGAAGGGAGGGCTATGAGATCGAAAAGACAGAAGGAAGACTCAACAGGCGTTGTTGACAGACTGCCAGTGAGGAGCGCGGGAAACGGAGGAGTCTAAAATGACTCTGAAGTGTCATGCCAGGATGAAAAAAAGGTGACATCATTTACAGAAATAGGAAAGTCAAGCTAAAGGACTTATTTTATGGAGCTGATTGGTTCAGGGCAGCCCTGTTGTTTGAGAACATGATGTAGACCTGTGATGACATTTGGATAGTCACTGAGGAAGCGGTGTGGAGGGTCACTCTTATTTTCTGATCAGACTGCTGCTATCTTGTTGAGCTTAATGTAGTCAAGTTTCTAAAACTACAATTTTTAGTGGTTCTCCTCAAAGTCTCTCTGGTCTCTCTGCTGCTAACCAAACCAATCCAGAAAGGAAGCCAGGTACAATTTTGCTCCAAAGTTTCCAGGTAGACCCAAGATTTCTTTTGGCATTTGTTAGAGATTTTTCTGAGTATCCCTGTAGCTTGAAAACTCACATATTTAAAATTTGTGTTAAAATATAAGTAAGGTATATCTGGTTGTTCTTTAACGATCTTGTTTTTGTTTCCAGGTATTTCATAGGAACCCTTGGCTGCATGTATTCCTTCACACACAGGGTTGAGAGCCTCCCTCTCCTACCAATCTTTTCTTCTTCTTGAGGATATATGAAACCAATTCCATTAGTCTTTTTGTGTGGGTCCAATTTCCCAAACCTTTAATCATTTTTTGTGCCTCTCATCTGGAAATATGTGATTACATGCTTGACTAAGAGAAGCATTTGTTTTCGCAATACTGCATTGGCATTACTGGAAGTGCTGGAGGACCGTAATCTACAGAGGTAGCTCACTTTCACCATGGATGTGTTCCCTAAAACATGTGGATGTAAAATCACCCTTTTGGGTGAAATTGAATGATACTTTGCTTGAATTACCATCTCGGCGATGCTTTCAGTTTATTTCTCATTGACCTTCTTTGAGCTCTCACTTCCAACACTTTAATTGTAAAGTATGTTCCTCTTTCTAAATTGTTAAAGGTTGCAACTTTCTTTCCGCTCCTACAAAAACATGATAAAAATAAGTATTAAATTTTTTTTTTATCATGTTGTAGCAATGATCACTTCCTAAAAGCCTGGATTTACCTAACTGGGAATTAGTAAAGTCACTTTATGTCAAGGCAAGGGAAGACACCAGAGGGTCAAAACTCTGGCAAGAGTCTGGGTAGCAGCTAGAGTCCACTAATTCAAAATGAAAGGATATTGAGAATGACCCAGCTTCCCCTGACCTCAGGAGATTTGTACGCCCATCCCACTTCTTATAGAAGAGAGGACTTAATCCTCCTGGTGGAGCTGGGCAGGCTTATATAGGGAGATGGGAAGGGGGTTGCTCAGCAAGCACGACTGACATGTATATTTACAGAATCATTTAAATTTGCGAATGGTCAAAGCAATGTATAAGCATCCTTTACCCTACTCCTCTAAGTATTTGAAGAATGATAAGAGCAATTTCATTTGGCACAGTTTTTGCAGCCCAGAGAAGTTAAATTAACAGTGAAGATGACATTGCAGGTAAGTGATAGGGTTAGAAGAAGAACAAAGATTACAGATCTATTGTGTTCCTGCCAGAAACCAGAGGGTCACGATCATGGTAATGTCAGGCTTGATAAAGTTGTTTCTCCTCAGCACAGCACAGATATATATGCCAGAGTCTTGACTTTCCTTACAACCATCAGCATTTTTTGCCTCCACTTGGAGAAAGCATCGCATACCCATTTCTCAGGAAAGTATGATAATTTATATAGGATATAAAGAGACAGCAGAGCCAGAATTGGGAATGACATTCAGTTTTCTTGACTGTTCCTGTCAGATGACAGGGTATTTATCCATTGCCTCTAGTTGTCCATGTTATATCAGTGTTTTCCCCCCAATCTGAATTTCAGCACTGGGTTTTGTTTCTCCATTTGTGAACTTCCTTTTCTTGCTCACCAAGGAGATTCTGGTTTCCAGGCAGAACAATGGTCTGTGTGAAGACAGCAGAGCTCCATGTTCCCACATGGAATCAGACCAGGATGCATTGGCTTTGATGCATTTCTTGAAGAAAGTTCAAGTCTAGTGAAAACGCTCTACTTCTTAATTCTGGCAGCAGAATGAGAATTTTTGCTTTTACAACATCCTCATGAATCCGAGTCATATTCAGAGGTAGTTGCAGAATGTCTTTTTTTCGAACCAGGTTGTTTTGCCAAAAGCCAGCATGGTCTCTGCTAGCGAGTGAGGCTGTCTACACTTTTGGCAAACAGTTTATCTAACTAGAACCGTGGACATCACCTCTGAGGAATCCCTGGCTCTGTGTGACAGGGTTACAGCTAAGCTGAATAAACACACACCAGAGGACATTTGGCTCAGAGAGACCATGGGCATCCCCCTTCTTTGAGTGACAATTTTTGTTCACCACACAGCATGAGAAGATGAGGACTCTTCTCACGATTATGACTGCCCATTTCCTTGAGTCTCCGAAAAATACAGAGGGCTCTGCTCCCCAGCTCCCCTGCTTAATTCTATGCAGCACTTTGGGTCAGCTGTGTTTGGGAAAGAGCTATCTTACTTAGCTGTAGTTTTACTTATTTTTTTAAATAAGATTTTTATTGAAACATAACTTACATACAGAAAAATGCAGAAATCTTAGATGTATAGCTGGATGAATTTTCACAAAGTGAAACCAGACTATATAAGCAGTCTTAGATGATGAAGAAGAAGATATCAGGTTCTCCAGAAGACCTCTCATTACTTTCCCTCCCCCACCTTTCTCCCCGAGGCTTACCACTACCCAGACCTCCAACACCATAGATTATTTTTGATTCTTTTAAAACCTTACAAAAATGAAATAATAGGGGTGCCTGGGTGGCTCAGTGGGTTAAAGCCTCTGCCTTCAGCTCAGGTCATAATCCCAGGGTCCTGGGATCGAGTCCCGCATCGGGCTCTCTGCTCAGCAGGGAGCCTGCTTCCCTTCCTCTCTCTGCCTGCCTCTGTGCCTACTTGTGATCTCTGTCTGTCAAATAAATAAATAAAATCTTTAAAAAAAAATGAAATAATATGCTGTTCCTCACAGGTGTGGCTTCTTTTGCCCAGCATTATGGGTGTGACATTCACTCCTGTTGTGAGGTTAGTAATAATTCACATGCTGTAATTTCCAGTTAGTATTCCATTGTTTGATACAGTGCAACTTGTTTACCTAGTTCATTGTTAATGGGCATTTGGGTGGTTTTAGTTTAGGATTTTAGCTCCTTTTTTTAGTGCGGCTCTCTCTGTGTACACAGAGTGTACACAGCTGTCCCATAAATGTGTGTGCACAACGTGTGACCTCATACTCTGTAGAAATAGAGCAGCCAGAGGGCTTTGGTTGCAGGTTTAGTACCTGATAACAAATATTCTGTTTTCAGATATACCCACTGTCTATACATGAGCTCATCAAATTAGTTGTGCTAAGTTTGGGTTTGGAGAAAATGGTTTCTGCAGATATAAGACATATAAATATGCTTATTACAAAAATCTGCTCCTTACACGTGGATATTTCGGTGCTTTGTGATTTTCAGCTGTGCATTAAATATGTGTACTTAGAAAAAGTTTGAATTGCTTATAAAACCATTCCAAGTAACTCATATAGAATTTGAGCACAGCATATTTTCAGATGGTGGATATAGGAAACATTTTGACCTAAATGCTTTTTACTCTTCTTAGTTGGGGGTCATCTTTCTAAAGTATATTCCCTTTATTATGTATTGCTTATTTTATAAGATTAAGCCTTTGCTTACAAAAGTGAAGGGAAGCATTTTTTGGAAAGAGCACAATTATATATAATATATTTGACTTATATGATTTTCTAACATGAGATTTTACCTTTCATATTTTCAGTCATAAGAAATGAAAAAAATAGTTCATCTTTCTTCTCAGTATATGTAAAAATAAAAATATTAAAATTTTAGACTAGATTAATAACTACTCTTTCCTGACCTTGCTTAACTCCTAAAAAGTCCTCAATTACATTAGCCAGTATCACATAAGTAGCTGTGATAAATTATCCTATACGCCAACTGGAAGACGAACATCCTTCTTTCTAGGACAAAATGAGGCAAGCAGTGAAATTACCAAGAATACGTTTCCCCCTAAAATTACAAGCGCTTTAATGGATTCAAAATATGTGAACAAACATTTGGAGAATAGTTGTGTGTATTTGTTTTGAGTAAAAGCATGTTTACGGGAGTCACTACATTACTAATGTACTAATTAATTTACTATGCAGCTCTAGTTGGGAAAATGGCTTGAAATTGTAAAAACGTCTTACAAAAAATGATTTAATTTCATGATTTCACAATGAGTATTATCCCCTTTAAACTCAAATTTATGGAAAACCCTTCTGTGTTGTCACCACGTGCCTTGCATCGTAATTTAGTGAGGAAAGGCGCAACTTGAGGGGAGAGCCAGAACTTGCCACTTGGGAGGGAAACCACTCTGCTTTGTCACTGCTGTCCCCCTTTGGCTTCCCAAGGGTTGTCCTTGCCCATCTATCCCCGTCTCCTACAAGAAACTGAAAAGGAGCCTGGAGGAATGCAGGCGTATGTGTGGGTAACTTCTTTCTACCTGGGGCCATTAATGAGTGCGTGTTTCCACTTGGGTTGATGACCAGCTCTTACTCGGAAAATTATAGTGGAAAAATCCTAGAGGAGAACATAGGCAGTAATCTCTTCAATATCAGCCACAGCAACTTCTTTCAAGATATGTCTTCAAAGGCAAAGGAAACAAAAGCGAAGATGAACTTTTGGGACTTCATCAAAACCAAAAGCTTCTGCACAGCAAAGGAAATAGTCAAGAAAACAAAGAGGCAACCCATGGAATGGGAGAAGATATTTGCAAATGACAGTACAGACAAAAGGTTGATATCCAGGATCTATAATGAACTCCTCAAACTCAACACACACAAAACAGACAATCATATCAAAAAATGGGCAGAAGATATGGACAGACACTTCTCCAATAAAGACATACAAATGGCTATCAGATGCATGAAATAATGTTCATCACTAGCCATCAGGGAGATTCAAATTAAAACCACATTGAGATATCACCTTACACCAGTTAGAATGGCCAAAATTAGAAAGACAGGAAACAATATGTGTTGGAGAGGATGTGGAGAAAGGGGAACTCTCTTACACTGTTGGTGGGAATGCAAGTTGGTGCAGCCTCTTTGGAGAACGGTGTGGAGATTCCTCAAGAAATTAAAAATAGAATTTCCCTATGACCCTGCCATGGCACTACTGGGTATTTACCCCAAAGATACAGATGTAGTGAAAAGAAGGGCCACCTGTACCCCAATGTTTATAGCAGCAATGGCCACGGTCGCCAAACTGGAAAGAACCAAGATGCCCTTCAACGGACGAATGGATAAGGAAGATGTGGTCCATATATACTGTGGAGTATTATGCCTCCATCAGAAAGGACGAATACCCAACTTTTGTAGCAACATGGACGGGACTGGAAGAGATTATGCTGAGTGAAATAAGTCAAGCAGAGAGAGTCAATTATCATATGGTTTCACTTATTTGTGGAGCATAACAAATAGCATGGAGGACATGTGGAGATGGAGAGGAGAAGGGAGTTGGGGTAAATTGGAAGGGGAGGTGAATCATGAGAGACTATGGACTCTGAAAAACAATCTGAGGGGTTTGAAGTGGCGGGGGGTGGGAGGTTGGGGTACCAGGTGGTGGGTATTATAGAGGGCACGGATTGCATGGAGCACTGGGTGTGGTGAAAAAATAATATACTATTATGCTGAAAATAAATAAATGAAAAAAAAAAGATGCAAAAAAAAAAAAAATCCTGATCTACTTCCATTTTCTTGGGTCAGTCAAAAAATTGAGCAAGCTTGAGTTCTCTCCACCACTGATCATGACCTTGGGTAAGTCACTTAGTTGGCTTGATTCTGGAAATGGGGATAACCACTCCTCCCTTCACTGCCTTATGAAGCTCAAACAAAATAATGTCACTGGAAAGCTCTTTATGTGAGTAAATCATTCTAATTTTTATTATACTTGAGTGAAAACTAGATTTTTTTCCCCAGCTTGAATTGTGCCAGCCCTCCTGGCTTGCTTGCCTCGGGTCCTTCATTCAGTTTGTGGAGTGTCAATTTAGCCTATTTGTATTCTGATAGTTTGCCTGTTTTGGGAATGGTAAAGATTGTGTTTTCTATGGATTATACACGGTTCTTATCCACGCACTGTGGAGAAGCTTCATGTATTTTTAAATAAACAATAACAAAAAAATTACTATTTTAATGAGCCAACACATGGTCTTTATGTGCCTACTATGGATTCAGCTTTGTAAGGTTTCTTTTTCTTTTTTAGAAGCAATAACAAAATAAGAGAAAGACTTCACGGTTTTGCTTCTGTAAAATATAATAGGAATTTCACCTGGCCTCCAGCCAAAGGATGTAGCTAGGTGCAAATTAAGAGTAAAATAGCTACTCCGTGTTTGATCCCATTCAGGTTTTCTTCTGTGGCTTCAAAAAGGTCTATGTATGTGGGTCTAGGAGAAGGACTTTGTAGGACTTGTCAGTGTTTTCTCCCTAAGGTTCCCATGTGCTCCACGTGATTCCCATATGATTCCAGCCGATTCTCCCTGGAGGAATTACCCAGCTAGGCCCGGCTTGGGTTCTCACAAGGCTGGAAGGACCTATACGCAGCCTTCGGCTTGGGTAGGAATGACACCCCAACAGCAGTGTGACTGTGGTTTGCCATTCCCCCTCATATCCGGTGAGAGTAGGGTGCCCTGCATCACTTATGAGGCTGCATATGGGGCTTCCCCCGAGGACAGGAGTATGGGGCCAACTGCTATACTATTCAGTTTGCTCATTTTTAAAAACAGAGCCACAACATCCTCCACCTTGAGAGTTGGTCTGACCATTTGGTGAGATGACACTTACCAAGCGATTAGTGCCCTGTCTGGCTAAGGTTAGCTATTTACATTGTTTCTGTCTGCCTCTTGTTTTTGCCTGTAACTCCAAGTTCCAGCACCAGGCTCTCTTCTGAAGCTATGAAGGGCTGGTCCTACTGGAGAGTTGTGGGAGAGGGATAAGGCACCTCCCACACCCCACCAAGTTTGCATGACGCCCATCATTGTCTTATATTTGCTCATCCAGACCCATCTTCCATCTCTTATCAACAGACTCACTTTTGCGAGCAGATGGTAGTTTCCAAGAGGCATGTGCATAATCTCTTGTAGAAAGCAGCAGCCCCATTCTTTGAAGGGATGACTGGGAACATAGTTTAAAAATAAACAACAACAATTACAATCATTAGAACAATAAACATTGGTTGGCCTGGCTGGGGTTCTTTCTTATACAGATGACAAGGGGAAGCAGGTGAAAGAAAGAAGGCAAACCTTTGCTTGGGGCCTCTCCTGTGTGGGGAACCGAGGGACCCTTTCCCAAATGAAAGGAGCAATGCTGCTTGATCCTGTGTGAGACACAATGGGACAGTAACATGCCCCCCAATTCATAAATGCTGGAGGAAGTTGACAGCTGGTATTTTAAGGAAAGCTGATTTAGTGGCTAATTTTATTTATCTTGCTCCCTTTGCCAAGATCAGCTGCTTCTTTGCCCCATGCCATTAAGTCCCAGGGGGTCCATAGGCAGCAATTTACAAATCTTCCCTTCCCATGGCTAAAGTTCTTTCTACCACCATGGATTTTTCTTAGACGAAATAGAGAATCTAGAAGCCATACAACCAGAGCCATCTTTAATGTTTCATCAAAAGCTGTCCTACATGAGTATTTATTTATACTTAGCCCTGAGTGAAAGGCCCCAGGAGGCCGCAGCTGAGCAGATTTGGTTCAATATCTGCAAAGGAGTTTAAATAGGCTTACCAATGAAGAAAACTTCCTACATGAAGACAAAAAGTGAAGCTTGTTTCTGGTTGACCTTGGGACAAAGACAGGCTGGAAACCACTCAAGGGTCAATAACACAGCCAAGCAGCATGTATGGGTGTCCTCATGAGCATGGCCATGTGTAAACTGGGCTGGAGTAGATGGAAGGAAGCGATATCCTCCTGCAGTCTCCATGGTCGTATTAGATCGAAGGGAGGAAGTGACGTTTTGTTTTAAGAGCAGATTTTTAAAATCAGCATTTCAGGGACACCTGGGTGATTCAGTCGGTGAAGCGGCCAAATCATGGTTTTGGCTCAGGCCATGATCTTAGGGTCATGAGGTTGAGTCCCAAGTTGGTCTCCGTGCTCAGCACGGAGTCTACTTGTCCATCCCCCACCCCCTGCTGGTGTGCACGCTCTCTTTCTCTCTCAAATAAATAAATAAATAAGTAAATAAAATCTTTTTTTTTTTTAATTACCATTTCAAGAATTTTTGACAATCTCGTTTACATGAAATAATAACAGATGAATATGAAAATGATATTGCTAGAGATTAACAGTTGTATAATGGATATCCTGCTATACAGGGTTTCTGAATAATGTACCATTATCTATTATCTTTAAATCTATCCAAGATTAAGAGCTTTGCAGATTATGTAGCATCTAAGATTTAAGGGATAAAATCAATACATAGATGTTGTGATGATTAGTGATAACCAATTCATTAAAAATAAATATGTAGCCAACTTTAGTTCAACACTTAGAGAGTGTCCTTATTCTCCAGCGGTGCTGATCTATTTCTTGAACTGGTGCTGCCACGCTTGCATTTTAGGATGATGCCTTCATAATCTATGTCAATGTTGGGGAAAAAAAAGAAAAAGAAAGAAGGAAATTAAAAAAAAAAAAAACACCCTTAGGATCTAAGCAGGGAAAAAATGAAAAACCTTCTCCAGGAGTTTCAACCTAAAGGAACAGAGCTTTCTATTGTCCTTGGGGTTTTGCTGCTGCATCTCCTGGCATTGTGGGCTGGACAGTGATTGGTTTCCTTTGATAAAAAAGTTTTATGGAAAAAGAACAGCTGAGTCAGAGAAGGCCACCAGGCTGGGTGACCCAGCAGTGCCAGCTTGGGCAGTGCTGGAGGAGTACAAAGAAAGAGAAGAGAAGCCACTGCCTCTGCTTCCTGCTGTCCAGAGGGAGAGCAGCTGGCCTGGAAAAGGTGGCTACCTGCTCTTCTCACATTTGGAAGAATGACTCTTTCTCTCCATTGCTACATGCAGGGCAGGGTGGAAAGGAGTTTAGCTTAGCTTCGTGACAGTGTGGGAGTCAGGAGAGATCTCCCAACCCCAAAACCTGTCCTGTGTCTCTTTGTCCTTGAGTTCTTCTTCTCAAGGGGACACTACCTCCTGATTTCAGATGGTTGCTCTGTCTTCATCGCCTTCCACCTTTCCCTCCCGTTCTCTTTCCCTGTGATGCTGTGCTTTTGGCAAATATAACAAATGCACAACCCATTTGCAGCCAGAACGCATAGAGTTTATGTGCATGTTGATGGTTTCTGAAGAGCAGATTGAAACCTCAGCTTCTTGATGCCCTTGAGCAAAAAGCTGAGCAAGTGGTGTGTTTCCACATTACATATTGTCTCAATAGCTAATTCCTAAGTTGCAGGATATTGTCATAATACTGGATTCTGAGGCTGCAGCTTAATTTGCTCTCCTTCATAAGCATCATACACATGGTGCTGACCGAGTCTCAGCTTTCTGTTTCGACCGATAGCTGGTTTCACAGGGGTTAGAAGCTTGTGTTTGAGAAATGTGTTTTGCATCGATTAAAATTTCTTAAAGGACATGCAGCAATTGAATGACAGGCTATTTTTAAATTATTTACAAGCTCGACATTTTACTCAAAGCAAATTGTCAACTAAATCTAGTTATCATTTTATCTTCTGGACCCATTCCCCATGAGCATACCAACCATGGAAAAGATTATCCCCTCAATTTATTGCTTTAGCAATTCAGTGACATCTTCTTGGAAACCCCCGGATCCAGTACTAAATGGTGATAGAGAGGCATTGATGAGTTTTGGGGCATTTGTTTCCAGAATTCCCCCAAACACAAATTTTTCAATTTGCATTATTGAAGAAGGTCATGATATGAGCGCTTTTCCTGGATTTAAAATCTAGCATAGTTCACTCTATTATGGAAAATTGGAGATTACTTTTCCAATTACCTTTTCCCCGTGTTGTTCAGAGTAAAAGTTGACACGCTTTCCTTTGTGCTCTTTTAGGGTTCATATTTCTATTATTGTATCGTGAAACAGTTCCATGCTCTTCTTCATCTCACTGCTTTTGCACCTCCATTCCTTCTGCCGAGGACATCCCTCCCACTGATATTTGCTTGGCTCTGTCCTTATTATCATTCAGGTCTTAGTTCAAGTATTAACTCCTCTGGGTATCTTCCCAGGCCATCCTATCTAATGTGCCCAAAACCTTTCCCATGGCTACCATTATCACATTACCTACTTTATGTCATTCATCACTACAGAAAATACTCCTATTTATTGATTTACAATAATGATTTATTTTTTTTTTTAGCAGAAGGTAAGGTCCATGAAAGCACGGGCCTCATTTTCTCCTTTATTACTCTTTCCTAGTGCCTATAACAGTGACTGAGATATAGTAGGCACTCAATAAATATTTGTCACACAAATGAAGGGTAAGTGTATGAGTTTGATCAGGAGACCGAGCTACATTTCTTTCTGTACTTTTGGTTTTCTGCATGATTCTGGACCAATCACTATCCCTTTGAACCAACTGATTTTCTGCAAGCCCATAAAACACTCTAGATTTTAGGGCCAAAGATATCTTAAAGTTAATGTAGTCATTCTGTTGATGAGGAAGTGGAAGCCCAGAGAGGTTGAATCTCTCAGCTCCTGAGTGGCAAACGTGAAGTTTTCTTAGAGCAGTGGTTCTCAACTAGGGCAGTTTAGCCCTGAGAGAACATCTGGCAATGTCTAGGGCCATTTTTTAGACGTTGTAACTCAAGGAGAAGGGAATGGTGAGTTACTAGCATTTCGTGGGAAGAGGCCAGGGATGCTGTTAACCATCTTTGAAGACACATAACAGTCGCTCCCAACAATGAGTTTCCAGCCCCAATGTCAACAGCACTGATGTTGAGAAACTCTGATATATGCAACAGTAATGAGACTTCTTTCTAGTTGGGGATGAATGGAAGTCCATAGAGAGTTGGGTTTTTCAGGATTTCTTAATACAACATTATCAGTTGGCATTTTTTGCAACTAAATTTTTGAAAATTTCAAGATAAAAATAGCTCTACTATCTTTTGATTCTAAAAATAATACATGTTTATTATAAAAGAATTCAGGTAAAACACAAAGGTGTTAAAAAGAAAGGGAAAGTCATCCATAATTCCAACACTTGGAGAGAAACATACGAATATATCGGTGTGTATTTTTCAAGACTTCTTTTCTTTGCATACATACATACATACAGTTACGTACATTTTTGACAGAAGTAGAATGACATATTTAATATATAATACATTATAATTTGCTTTATTCATTTAACAATATTTTGTGGTCATCTTATAAACACATAACTATGAAGCTACATTGTAATTCCCAAAGATTTCATAATATTTTGTACTATGGATGATCCAATCTCCTATTGATGAGTTTCTGATGTTTTAATTTTATAAACAACCTCCCAGTGAATATTCTTGTTCATTTATACTTCGTTCATGCTCAATTATTTCCTTAGGATGAATTAGTAGAGAGGGATTGCTGGGACAAAGGAAATGGGATACATGTTGCCAAGTTGCTTGCCTGAAGGTTTGCCCAATCACTAATGGGAAGCACATAATTAGAAATCTCAGTATGCTAGAATTCTCTGTCACCTCACTTTCAGATGAGAGGTGAAATTCACAAGGCAAAAGGATATATTAGGCTTTTAATTTTTTTCTTTTACACCCTAGGATCAAGAAATTTATTTCTAGGGGCATCTGGGTGGCTCAGTCATTAAGCGGCTGTCTTCGGCTCAGGTTATGATCCTGGGGTCCTGGGATTGAGCCCAGCATTGGGCGGCCTGCTTGGTAGGAGGCCTTCTTCTCCCTCTCCACCTGCCTCTGCTTGTGTTCCCTCTCTCGCTTCTCTCTCTGTCAAATAAATAAATAAAAACTTAAAAAAAAATTATTTCTGTCTCCTACTCTCATTTGCATTTGACTCCAGAAAAAATTGTTTCAAAGAGAAGAAAGGAACATTCACTGAGTTCTGCTATGTGCCATGTGCTATATGCTAGGAACTTGCATTCTTCCAACAACCTGAGTGTTTGCAGATGGGAGGACTGAGAATCAGACACTTTCCCTCACGATCACAAACCTTACACCTGAGAGAATCAGAATTAGAATGTAGTCCTTGCCTTTAAAAAATTTATAGTCTACTATAAGACATAATGTTCCAGGGGCACATTCTTTCATCATTGTCATGTTTGATAAGATTCATGTTCAAATTATGGTGCTAAGGATCTAAGATTTTATACCTATAAAGGAATAGTCAGCTATATTCAGGATATTGGATTTACCAAAGCAAGAAAGTAGACTAATATATATTTGAAAAATACTTTCAATAAATAATGTTGAATATGAGAGATTGTCTGATCTCTCTTTAGTGACCAAAAATTAATCAGTTAATTGAGGGTGGTACTTGATAAATTTCTTACTTTAAAAGAACTCAGGATGCTTGTGTGCCATCAACAGGCAAGACATACTGCTCAAGTCAATAACTATGACATAAATATAATTTCCTTTAGAAAGCTGAGAAGTTGGTGCCTGAGGAGCTCAGTCAGTTAGGTGTCTGCCTTGGGCTCAGGTCATGATCCTGGGGTCCTGTGATTGAATCTCGCATCAGGCTCTCTGCTAAGCAGGGAGTCTGCTTCTCCCTCTCCCTCTGCCCCTTTGAGAGAATATTAGAGAATTTTCTTGTCTAAACATTTTCTTATGTCCTCTCATTCCCCTTCATCAGAATTCTTACGTCTTCTTTATAAGCCTGTGTACTCTGGGTAAGCGATGCTAGGGTGTTCACAAAAAGGAAAATTGGTAAGGCTCAGGCAAAGAAAGTGCAGACAATTAGTTTCAGAATGAAATTTGCAAGATGGGAGAAAACCCATCCAAGAAAAAAAAAATCATTCCATGGACTCTGTGGTTTGAAACTCTCTGCTTTATCCCATGAGTGCACTTCTGGGTAATTATAAGGAAACTCTGAAAGATGTATAAATGTGTATTCATTACTACACTGCTTTAGATAGTAAACAGAAATAGTAAATAGTTATCACTAGGGGTTAGAAATAAACTATGATATACAGTACCTTGGAATACTATGCAGCAATTAAAAGAAACTGTTCTGGGGGTGCCTGGGTGGCTCAGTGGATTAAGCCTCTGCCTTTAGCTCAGGTCATGATCTCAGAGTCCTGGGATCGAGCCCCGCATCAGGCTCTCTGCTCAGCAGG
Source organism: Mustela nigripes (assembly GCF_022355385.1). Lineage (NCBI taxonomy): Eukaryota > Metazoa > Chordata > Mammalia > Carnivora > Mustelidae > Mustela > Mustela nigripes. Next base: position 18,248,406 of record NC_081559.1, on the reverse strand, counting down.
GAGGGGGAAACTGCTTCCCCTCTCTCTCTGCCTGCTTCTCTGCCTACCTGTGATCTCTCTCTCTGTCAAATAAATAAATAAAATCTTAAAAAAAAAAAAGAAACTGTTCTGGATATGAGTCTTTTGTTAAATGTAAGTATTGTCAATATCTTTTATGCTTCTCCTCTTCACTTTATAATGGTGCCTTTTGACAAACAGAAATTTAAAGTACTGTAATTAATAACTTGTTTTACTTTATATTTAGTGATTCAGTGTATTTTGTTTATGAAATCATTTCCCTCCTCATGTTCATTAAGACATTATTCTCTGTTTTCTTAAAAAGCTTTTATTGTTTTACTTTTTACATTGATATGCTGTGAGATGGGGTTAAAATTTATTTTTTTCCCATATGAATATCCTTTTGGCCCAACATGATTTATTATAAAGACATTTTCTTCCTGCTGTTCCTCACTTTTAACTTTATCACAAGTCAAGTGAATCGTATATGTGTGGAATTTCTATCATTTTCCACTGGTCTATTTGTCTCTCTTTATGCCAATGATACATTGTCTTAATTTACTGAAGCTTTAAAACAGGTAGAACATTTAACAGTCTTCATAAAACAGGATAACCAAATGTTCAACAAACTTATTAAAAGGCTCTCAACCTAATTAATAGGGAAAATATATATTAAAGCCATAGTGAGATACTACTGCTTATCTATGAGAATAGTTGGAACAAAAACAAAAGCTGACAAAAAAATACCAAGTGCTGATGAAGATGTGAAGTAATTGGAACTCTCATCTACTTATGAATATACATTGGTGCAATCATTTTAGGAAGGTGTTTGGCAGTATCTGCCAAGCTGAATGTATGTACATCTTATCACTTACCAGTTCCATTCCTAGACCTATACTTAATAGAAATGCTTACATACATCTTCTAAAAGATATATACAAGAGCATGCATAGCGGTTGTATAAATAATAGCACCCCTCCAACCAAACACCCATCAGTAATACAATGGGTAAATAATTTGTGTTGTATTCAATCAATGAAAATAACAAACTATTGTTATGTACAAATCATGTATGAATCTTACAAGGCTAATGTTAAAAGAAAGTAGACACTAAAGAGCACATACTCTGTAATTCCATTGACATAAAGTAAGCAAACAGACAAAACTAATACATGATATAGAAATTAAGTTAATGATCAGGGGCTGGATACGGGCAGAGGACATGAGGGGGGATTCTTTGGTGCTCGCTACTGGGGGAATGTTCACTTTGTAAAAATTCTTTGAGTTTTACACTTAGGATTTCTGTTCTTCTCTTAATGTATAACCTACATTAAGAATAGAATAAACATTTATTTAAAAAACAAATCAGGTATTTATATGCTGTTGAGTACAAATATTATAAGACTTTATATAGTACCCACAACATAATACCACATATTCTTCATGAACATGCATACGTGCATATATATCTTTGGAGAGGGCATTAGGTGTTCAGCATATATTGGCTTTTTAAAATCAAAACAATTTTACTGGACTATCACAATTCTTCTGGCATTAGTGTGTAATCAAATTGGAGATGAAATCAATGAGTATATCCAAGTTTCCAAAGAGAGGGACTCTTAGAAATAGGGATGAACAGGAAACGATTATTTTTGTAGCACTAAATGGAGTTGAAATTATGAGTTGATCAAGAACTGAAGGATCCTTGAATACCAGTTGACCATGAATAATCGCAAACATTATGTACAATACTTCACCACTAGCTATCAAATTTCACAAAAATAAATAAATAAATAACCATTTACAATAAAATATTTGAAAGGGTTTCTACAGAGAAAGCCAACAAAATTCTTAAAAAAATTTTTTACAGGTAACTACAAAAAATACAATCATACTAATTTTCAAATACGTTGGGGACTAGATAGACTAAACATGAAGCCAGCATATATGTTTAAGAACTACCTAAATCCTAGCTCTTTCCTTTATTGATAAGATAAAGAAAATGAAAATTTCCTATAAAAAAAAAAGGTGACAGGAGAGACAACCAATTAGGAAGTGCTCTTTTTGTGTCTTTCTCCAGCATCAGAAGGTAGAAGGAAAATTATGTAATGTAACACTTTAGATGGGGGTTGGCTAACAACAAAGCCAGGTATTCTACTGAAATCTGCTGTGGAAGCCCAGGTAAGGCCAGAGTAGCATCTTCCCACATTAAATGGCCTCTTTTCTTAGTGGGAACCTTGGGGTCAATCTAGGAGATTTGGCAGCAAAGGAGACATGGGCATGAGGGGGGCACCTGGGTGGCTCAGTGGGTTAAGGCCTCTGCCTTCGGCTCAGTCATGATCCCAGGATCCTGGGATCGAGCCCTGCATCGGGATCTCTGTTCAGCGGCGAGCCTGCTTCCCTTCCTCTCTCTCTGCCTGCCTCTCTGCCTACTTGTGATCTCTGTCAAATAAATAAATAAATAAATAAATAAATCTTAAAAAAAAAATACTGGGCATGAGGGATGTCAAAGGGAACTTGAGCTCATCTGTAATTTCTCTTATTAGATTTTTGGAGGAGAATATAACCAATGCTATCACAGGAGTAATTAATAAATAAATCCCTCTGTAGTGTAAAGGATTGGAGTTGGTTCTAAATGTCCATACTGGGGGAAGGTCAATCTTGTGTTATGGAACCAGTGAAGTACTTTTGAACACATAAGTTCTCAGACCAAGCCCTCTATTAGATTCACCCGAAGAGCTCCTACACTGTTGAAACTGAATCTCAGGGGTGAGGGCCAGACATCCACATTTTTGAAATGCCCAAGCATTCCGATGTTTGATCTATTCAGTCCATTGACTTTCATTTCTCTGGGACTCTGTGGCGTTTCAACTGAGATGTTCTACATGATTCTGCTTTATGGTTTTGCAAAGGTCTTGTTTAAAGACAGGGTTCCACTTCTTAAGGCTCAAACATTAAGGACCATTGACGTAGTCTAATGAGCTTCAAGACATTCCTTTCCCTTTACCTGAATTTATTTGCCAGGTTGATCATTTGGTTGCAATCTCATGAAGAGACTGAAATAGGTAATAGCTGACCCTGGACTTTCTAGAAAGAGATGCTGAGCTAGAGCTTCTGGAACAAGATGCTCATCAGATCCAACACCTGTGATGAGAAGGAACCAAAAGCAGGACCTGGCCAGAGAAGATGAGCCATGATGCATGTCCTGAAAGTCCTTAGCCAGCATGGCCAGGAGTGCTGCAGTGAATGCTGCCCATTGTAGCCATACCCAGTGGGTGCCTCCCTCAGCAAGGGCTGTGGGCTGCCGGGGAAGAGTGTGATCTGGGGTGAAGAGGTTCTCTGTAGCTGAGACAGACCCCGAAAATCTAGAGAAGGATTGTGGTCGGCACTCCTCCCTTGAAGAAAAAGCTGGCAGCAAGGCCATGGGTCTGTGGAATAGGTATGTGAATTGGGGGTAGACGGATTCTCTCTGATTCAGGAAGTAGAAGACATTAATGGGGCAGGGCACGTATCCCAAGCTGGGCTCATGGCACTGGGGCTTGGGAAGGGACTCCTGAAAGAGCAGAAAAATGTGACCTTATTTAGAGGAGACAAAACATACCTGTCCTCCTCTTGGGACATTTCAGATAGAAGACTTCCTTCTTATAGCCTCCCCTTGATGATAGAGCAGGAATTTTTGACCTGGGGTGGGTAGATAACATTCCAGAGAATACCCTTGGTGACTCGACCTTTGTTATGTCTGTCTCTAGAAATAGGCTGACTATCTTTAGTAGAAAGGAACTTTACTTGTTGTGAATCAGGTTCAGTGTGCGTTTGTTGATCGCCTCTCATATACCAACTTCTAAACTAGGTAGTTTTGTGTAGAATTTCACATGCCTGTGTTCTCGTCTTCATCATGTTGTCATGAAAATGACCCTTTGAGTGACTTTCCTTTCATTATTCAACTTACCCACCTGTTCATTTAAAAACTCCATGTAGAGGACATCCTTTTCTGAACTGAAAGTGGTGGAATCCCTAGAATCTTGTTACTAATGTGGCAAATCATGTTCTCATTGTGTTTAAAAGACACATGATTATCAACAGTTTAATTATACTTGTAAAATAAATCTTTATGAGCAGGAATGCCTTTAGCTATGTTCTTAATTTTAAGAGATACCCACAGCCCCTTTATAGTGGTTAAGTAGATTAGATCCAAAGTGGTGAACTAATACTAGGGTAATTATCACTAGATTGGTGGTTTCTATCAAGCTCCTATGACAAACTTAGAATGAGTAAACACACATTGTTTTCGACTACAAACCACAAAGTTCAACAACACTTTTCTACAACAAACTTCAATTTACATGGTTTCCCATAATGAACATTTACCATTTTAAGGCCATACTATAATGGCCTCATTCAAATGCATTTGAATACCGTATGAAATCTCTTTGCACAAACTGAGAAACAGGCCTAGAAATCCAGCTTTAAGATAGAGTATAGTCACTGCATTGATGTAGCTTAAGTTATGGTAACTGGTATGTAAATATTCCATAATAATTTTCTCAACCATTTATCAAGATGTAATTTCTAACTGAGAGATTTGTCTATTCAAACACCTGTGTTGATTGTCTCCCAAATGTTCAAGGTTTCTCATTAATCTGCTCACTGAAGCTTGAAACTTCTGGCTTCAGTTATAATTTCCATCCAGAGGTATGTTAAAGGAGAAGAGAACATGAAGAATATGACACCTATTAATTCCTATTGCCACACTAACTAGACTTTGGGTTTCAAATAAGTTATCTGTTATGCATATTTTCATTTGGGCACTAACGTGATAATATGCATCAGGCCCTGTGGCAGCGGCCTTAAGGAGGGGAAAAGCATGTGGGTGGATGGGTACCCCCCAAACTGTTGAGCACCCCTAAACCTGACAGGCACACCCAGTATTTCTGATCAGCTGATGTAAAAGGAGGGTCAGAGTGGAGTTAGATAGGTGGTGGCATAAAATGACAGAGGAAGGGACTTTCTTAGAATTCTTTCAGATGTCACTGGGTCGCCCTGCTCCTGTGGCCTCCCAATTATAGACAGGGCACAGAGTGAGAGGCCTGGGCATTTGGGAGTCCATTTCTTATGCACACGTGGGAGCTAGAGTATGGAGGTATGTAGATACACATGGTGGGCCACCGTATGACTTTTTGAGGCCCTGCATGTGCTGTCAGTG